>NW_021703778.1:71381476-71643452 GCF_005190385.1 Monodon monoceros | reverse complement strand
AAAGTTCCCCCTCAGTCTTTGGCTTAGTGTTAATCTGTACACTTGTGAAAGAAAATTACCAGAAAACATGAGGCTTCACAGTACCTGGAGCTCAAACAGAGCTGGCAATAGTTTGTGTTCCACCATCAAGAGTGCAGACACCTTCTAATATATAAGGCAGTAGGATGAGTCCTCAGAGGTGCAGCACCTTAGCCCTGAGGCTGAATTAGCCCCACAATAAAGGCTGTTCTGGACTCATCCTAACAAAAGTTAAAAGCAAGTCTTGAAAGTATCCAAACCATCCTAAACAATGTCACTGTGCACCAGAGCAAAGTACAGTACTATTAAAGAAATACCACAAAATCCAGACCACAACATGCAATTCACAGTACCTGCTGTCCAGTAAACAATTATCAAGCATGTAAAGAAACAGGAACATATGACTCATAACTAGGAGAAAATTAGTCATTAGAAACAGACCCAGAAATGACAGAGATGATGGACTTAGACAAAGATGTTAGAGCAAATATTATAAATGTGCTTGAGAATGTAAAAACAAAACAAAGCAGCTATGATGAGAAGAGGAATGGAAGACATAAAAGATACCCAAATGGAACTTCTAGAGAAGAACAACACAATAAGAGAAATGAAAAATACAATGGATAGGATTAATAGCTGTTCTAGGTGCTTTGGGTTTTCCCTATAAATTTTAGAATAAGCTTCTTGATATCTATTTTTAAAAACCTGCTGGGACTTTTGTTAGGATAGGAAGGATAGATAAGTTGCTGCAGAAGAAAAGATGAGTGAACTTGAAGACATAGCAATAGAAACTATCTGGTACGAGGCACAGATTGAGAGGAAAAAACAACAACAACCCTACTCACAATAACCTGTGAGTATCAAACAGTCTAAGATCTGTGTAATTGAAGTGACAGGAAGGAGAAGGGGAGACAGAAAAAAAAATATGTAAAGAAAGAATGGCTGAAATTTCTCCAAATTTGATAGAAACTCTAAGCCCAGATGTCCAAGAAGTTCAATGAACTTCAAGTACAAGAAATATACAAAAACTGTTTCTCAGAAATGTTTTGTAGTTTTTAGTATACAGATCTTGCCCATATTTTGCTAAATTTATCCTTAAGTATTTCATGGTTCTTAAAATTCTATTTAAAGATTTTAGATTTTCAAATACTAATTATTTGTTGTTTGTAAATAGAAATAGAATTGACTTTTGCATATTCACCTTATAACCTGGACCTTGTTGAACTCACTATGAGACTGATCTAAATAAAGAGCTAAAACTATAAAACTTCTGGGAGAAAACCTAAGAGTAAATACTCATGACTTTGGGTGAGGCAAAGGTTTTAGTTAGGACACAAAAAGCATGAAGAATAAGAGAAAGAAACCTGATAAATGGGACATCATTAAAATTTCAAACTTTTGTTCTTCAAAAGACAGTTTAAGTAAATGAAAAGACAAACCACAGACTGGGAGAATATATTTATAAAATGTACACCTGGTAATGGACCTGTTTCCATTAATATATGAAGAACTCTTACAATTTAATAAAAAGAAGAAAAATATCTGGATTTAAAGAGCAGACAAAATATTTGAACAGACACTTTACAAAGAAGGCATACAAACAGCAAATAAGACCATGAAAATACCTTCAGCATCATAATTAATTAGGGAACTGCAAATTAAGAGCATATCGAGATATCCCTATACACCTACTAGCATGGTTAAAATTAAAAAGACTGCCAACATCAAGTGTTGATGACTTGGTGCTTTGTGACCACCTAGAGGGGTGGGATAGGGAGGATGGGAGGGAGGCTCAAGAGGGAGGGGATATGGGGATATATGTATATGTATAACTGATTCACTTTGTTATATAGCAGAAGCTAACGCACCATTGTAAAGCAATTACACTCCAATAAAGATGTAAAGAAAAAAATGTTGATGAGGTTGTGGAGCAACTGGAACTCCACTGCTGATGGAAATACAAAGTGGTACAGTCATTTGGGAAAAATAATTTGACAGTTTATAAAACTTAGCACATACCATACTACCCGGCAATCCCAATTCTAAGTATTTACCCAAGAGAAGAGGAAACATATGTCCACACAGAGACTTTCATAGTCAAAAATGGCTAAAAAGTGGAAATAACTCTAACATCCATCAGCAACTGAGTGGGAAAATATTGTGGTATATCCAGAAAATGGAACACTTCTCAGCAACAAAAAGGAATTAACTACTTACTTTAATTTAACATGCAACAGCATGGATAAATCTCAAAGGTATTATGTTTAGTGAAAGACGTTAGAAAAGACTACATACATATTATATGATTGCATTTTTATGAAATTCTAGAAAAGGAAAAACTATAGTGATCAAAAGCAGATCAGAGGTTGCCAGGAGCTGCAAGTGGAGAGAGGGTATTGATGCAAAGTGAGATGAGGGAGCTTTTGGGGGTAATAGAAATGTCCCATGTTTTGATTATGGTGATGGTTATACAACTGGACACACTTGTCAAAATGCCATTGTCTTTACTGGACACTTAAATTGATGAATTTTATTGTATGTAAATTATCCCTCAAAAAAACTTTAAAAAAAAAGTGTGAATACAAATCGTCTGAGAATCGTGTTAAAATGTACCTTCCCAGGCCCTATTCCCACACAATCCGACTTGGAAGGTCTGGAATGAGGCCTGGTAATCTAACTTTTTAATAAGTGCTCATTTTGAATAAAAAGAAATGCCATAAAAAAGAGAAATGGGGTGGGGGAGGCTATACATTTTTTTTTTTTGCGGTACGCAGGCCTCTCACTGTTGTGGCCTCTCCCGTTGTGGAGCACAGGCTCCGGACGCGCAGGCTCAGCGGCCATGGCTCGCTGGCCCAGCCGCTCCGCGGCATGTGGGATCTTCCCGGACCGGGGCACGAACCCGCGTCCCCTGCATCGGCAGGCGGACTTTCAACCACTATGCCACCAGGGAATCCCCTCCCCCACATTTTTGATAGAATAATCTAAACACTTTCTTAAAGAGACCCTGAACCCCGCTGCCCCACCTCCATCATCCTCAGGCCCCGCTCCTCTCCTACCCTCCTGAGTCTCCTCGGCCTGGTCCACCTCCACTCTGGTCAGACTCACAAACCACTCGAAAGACCGCTAGTCTCGGTTGATCCAGATGAAGTCCACCTACGGAGAAGGGTCCAGTTCAGAGGGGGCCTACCTCATTCACTCATATCTGTGATCCCCAGGGCCCTGGTGTAACCACCCTGCTGTGAGCAGGGCACACGTTATCGCCCCCATTTAAGGGAGGGGGAGACCGAGGCTCACAGAGGTGAGGAACATTGCCCAGGCCACAGAGCAGCATGGGATCAGAACTCGGGGTCCTGACAACCAGGTCAGGATTTTCTCTAATAATCTATTGTTTACAGCGAGCAGTATTCTGAGATCTTAAGTTTAGGACAGCCAGAAAAACATTACTTCATTATTTTTTTTAGAAACTCTTTGAAGTGGCCTACACAGAATAATAAATTTTCAAACGGCAAACGTTTTCATTTTTAAAACCACTGTCAGGTCACGGCTAGCAAGCATCATGGCTGTAACTGAATCCCGGCTGCCTGACTTTCAGGCTCCGTGTTCTTTAACGAGATGCCGGCCTTTAGGGCCCAGAATGTCTCTCTGGGGGAGCCCTGAACACAGAGACCAATGGATCCAAGCCGGGGAGAGGTCATCTCTCCCTCCCCTGCCTCTGCACAGGGGGCACGTAGCTCTGGTGTCTGGGGAGCTCCCCAGTCCTTCCTGCAGGAGGCGGTGCTCACTCACCTTGTGGAGCTTCACGTCAGCATCCTGCACACACACCCTCGCTCCCGGAGCGCTGGCAGTGGGGGCAGATGTGCATTCTCTTCTGGTGCCTGAGGGGAGAAGAGAGGAGGGGCTCTTGAGTTTGGGGTGAGTATGAGATTTCTCAGGACCCCAGAGAACAGTGCAGGGCACAGGGAGGGAGGTGGGGTGGCAGGGCCCACCCCATGAGGAGGGGGAGGGGTGAGACCCGAAAAAGAGCAGGAGAGGAAAGAGAGAAAAGGGGAGAGGGAGCCAGGTGAAAGGAGGGAGAAGGCAGGGTGGGGAGGGGAGGCTGTCTCTCAGGACTCTGCCCCGGGATGCAGGCAGGGCCACAGCCTGTCCACCCACCTGTACAAGATGCTCTGCAGGATGGAAGCAAAGGGGGTGATGCCGATGCCTGCCCCGATGAGCACAGCAGGCTCGGAGGCGAAGATCCTGCGGTTGGGGGTCCTGTAAGGGCCATCGATGTAGCACTGCATGCAGGAGGGGTTAGAGGAAAGACAGGATGGGTGGGTGAGGGAGAAGTGGACCCCGACGCTTCAGGACCTCCCTTTATATGCAGGCAGTCATCTCCTGGGCTGGATCTCAGGAGTAAGTGGCTCCCACTCAGAGCACATTCTACACGCTGTGGTCTGAGCCCGAGTCTGGGAGAGCCCTAGAATGTTCGCATGCAGAGCTGGTGAGAGCAGGGCCCAGCCAGCATGCCCCGTGTGCCCTGCGAGGTCAGGGGTTTGATTCCATTATCTGGAGACCTGGGAGTCAGACCGTGGGGACTGTGGAACCCGGGTACCAAGAGCCACAGCAAGCCCTCCCCGTGGGCAGAGGCTTCGATTCCTCTGCTTAGGGCCACCCCCTTGAGCCTCTCACCTTGATGTTGCAGAATTGGTGGTTCTCAGAGGACACCTCGGAGACCTGCAGGGAGTAGAGCAGAGAAGGTGGGTCTCTGGGAGTGGGAGGGCCAGGCATTTCTCAGAGGCTTCCTCACCCTTGCCAGTCTGAGCAACCTTACAAAAAGGGAATTGCCTTTTCTGTCCCAACCATTCCAGGGAGCATGGGGCACTTTTGAGGGAGAACATCAGTGGTGTGCTGGTACACGGACTCCTCAGAAAAAGAAAGCACCACCACCAGCAACGACAAACTCCTGATTTTTAGTGTCTAGATTTCCGGTGTAAACACTGCCATCATGGCTCCCACCAATGACTGTGCTTAATAACTGGCTCTCAAAATTCCTGAAAATGTAACAATCGCTCTAGAGGTCCAACACAAGTCAGCTTCAGGGTGTGATGGGAGAAGACTCACCCCAGCCGCCTCTTGGGCTCAGCCACTCCCCGATAGCTTTCATGTTTCTAGACACAGCCCCGGCCTTGAACGTTCTTTCCCTGTGCCTAGAGCACGCTCTCCTCTTGCCCAGCTGGAAACTTCCTGTGCATCCTTCAGTGTGCAGCTCACTTGGAGTGGCTGCTCCTCCTGGAAGCTTTGCTCAGCTGCTCCAGGCAGAAAAGCCACGCATGGGCCTGGTTCAGAGTTCGCCCCTGCCCTTGGGAAGCTGCTCTGGGCTTGCTGACAGGGAGCTGCCTGAGGGCAGGGAGCAGGCCTCCTCTGCTCTGCCTAACTCCTCCAGCCCCGAGGACAGGCAGACCAGATTCCCTGAGGTCAAAGTGCTTCCTTCCTGAAGATGAAGGAAACAGAACCCACCCACCCCAAAGGGCTGCAGGGCCCTGTGATAGTTTCTTTCTGGTGAGGGGTGACCTTCACAATCATCCAAGCAAATCCCTTATTTCACAGAGAGAAGCCAAACCCGAGAGTGTGGAAATGACTCGCCCAAATTCCCATAGAGCTCGGGGTGGAGCCTGGGTCTCCAGCTGCCCATCCTGCACTCACCACTTCACATCACGTTGCTTCTTTGGCGGCAACCGAATTCTGTGTCCTCCACAGTGCTGGATGTGAACTACTTGTGAGGATTATTTTAGGAAGTACACTGTGAGAGGGATACTTCTCTTACAATTTTTAAAAATCCTCTGATTGCAAGGAGAAAGCCTTACATCATGGTTATTATATCTTTAACATCTCTCTAACACTAACCCCTCCTCCTTTTTTTTTTCTTTTAACAATCTGAGAAAGAAAGAGATGGAGAGCATGACAGAGAAGAGAGAGGCAACAAGCAGTGGATGCAGCTCAGGCTCAGAGTCTCACTTAGCAGACAAGAATCTGGCAAGAATTTAATTACATTGCTTTTGCTTTCAGAGTTATCTTCTGTTTACAGCACGTGATAACTGGTTCTTCATTAAACATGGCAATCTAAAGAGTCCTTTTAATATACGATTAAGTTGAAAGTAATGTTGGGATGTAAGGAGAAAGATTCAGTAGGAAATATTACCTGTGGGAAGTAAATATGGCAAAAGTTATGAAGGTGCCATGCAGGTAACTGGCTACAGAAACACCACATGGTGTGTGGTCCTTCCTGAATGTGGCCTGCCCTTGAGGCCTTCTCTTCCAAGTTCCAAGGACCCACCCACCGTTCCTGGGAAGAAAAATCATTGGCTCTCCAGGCTCCAGCCCCAGCTTCCTCAGCCTTACCTGGCCCAGGTGCTTGGCTGCAGCTTCCCACTGTGCCTGAACCCCGTCCTTTGTCCCCACGTACAGCAGGCCTTCATCCCCCTGCTGTGGAGTTCCCTTGGGCCTGTAGGGCATCATCTCCACAGAGACATTCTTTTTGGAGGCCATTGCACCTTGTGCCGAGGCTCCAAAGTGGATGGGCTGGGGCTGCAAAACCTGTTTGGTTTCAAAAAAAACAGTGCTTTATGATTTAAACCTCAAGATCAGTACGTGTTAGTTTTTTTTAAAGATTCAGCAACTACAGAACTTTAAAGAATAACGTAAAAAAGTACCCTGAATTGGAATACACAACTTCTCTAAACATTTTCTCTGTCCTTCCAGATCTTTTTCACACACACACACACACACACACACACACACACACACACTTTCACATAAATGGAACATACTGCTTTGTAATTTGCCTTTTTCACTTACTACATCTTGACCAGCTTACGTGCTAATGCATATACATTCACATAGTCTTTTTTAGGCAACTTACTATTCTATTAGACGGGCGATCAGTAATTTATTTAACTGCTTCCCTATTGTTGGGCATTTTGGTTATCCTCATTTTCTCATTCTTGTTAACAACCACGGTATATTATATAAATTAGCTCTTTCCCTTTACCCTAACTGATTTTCTTCATAGCATTTATTACCACGTGACACATTTTATATCTATTTGTATCTATTTGTGCATTTACTGTCTATCTCCCCCTCCGGAAGGGAAGCAGTGCCAATGGCTATTTTGCTTTTTGACATATCTCCAGCATCTAAAACAGTACCTGGAAAACAGTAGATCATGTGCTCAATAAATATTTGCTAAATGAATGAATGAACAAGGTGGTTAATGTGCTTCTTGTGTACGTGTCCAATCGCTTTTTAGGCTAAATCCCTAAAAATGGCATTGCTGGGCCATTGGGTATAGATATTAAAACGCTGACACATATAGCCAGACTGCCCACCAGAAAGATTGTGCCAGTTTATTCTTTGGCAGCGGTGCTTAAGACCCCAAGGAAACACCGCTTTTAGTGTATCTACCCACCAATCTCAGTGTGCCAAGACTCGCCCGGTTTTGAAAATCAGCTTTCTCCTTTGGGAGGTTTCCCCTGATTAACAGGAGAGAACATTCTGCTTGTTTCTACCCACCTCTCCCTTTCCCGGAGCTTTGCTCTTGGCACTGTTCTAGAAGGTCCCTCTGGTCTGACCAGGCAGGATTCCACATGGTTTTCTCCCCTGGATTTTAAATTCCACAGGGGCAAGGCAGGGCTGGGCCAGGCCTGGGGGCTTTCTTCCTTTGACCTTCAACAGGGCTTCCACATATTAACCTGTCTCCCGGCTTAGTGGTACAGCCTACTAAGTGTTCAGGCACCCTCAGCCTCCTACATCTATCTCTGCTTCCTCAGGTGCTGCTCTGATCTCTCTGTATTCCTCCCAAACCTCCCAGAACCTGTATTCACTCCAGGCACTGCCAGATTGTCAATCTTGTGCAGTTCATCAGGGCTCAAAAGATAACAATGCTGATGGTGATGGTGATGGTGACGGTGACGGTGATGGTGACGGTGACGGTGACGGTGATGGTGATGGTGATGGTGACGGTGACGGTGACGGTGATGGTGATGGTGATGATGGTGATGGTGATAATGAATGATCCCTCTGGACCATGTTGCTCAGTTCACTCAATACTTGACATGCATTCATTCCATTGGTCCTTAAAAGAATCATGTGTAAAAGGAAAGCCAACGGTGGGAAGCACGTCCAGTTTGTAGATGAACAACTTGAGGCTCAGCAAGGCTAAAAGATGTGCCCAAGGCCATACAGTTAGAAAGCGTTAGAGCAGAGAGGTGGGGGTGGGTTTTTCTCATCTCAATTTCCCCCTCTTTGCATTGTCCCCTTCTTTCTAACGGAGCACACTGGAGCATGGAGGATCTGGCGTGGCAGGCTTCAAGGAGGCTCTTGGGCCACACAGTCTGTAGTCGCCTCGCCCTGTGTGCCACCGTCCAGCCGGTGTACACGACAGCTGCTCAGTGGTTGCCAACTAAGAAGGCAATTTGGTCCCCATGGGTTTGTCACCATGGTAGAGTCTTACTTCCCTGCAGTCACTTCCCTGCGGCTTCCTCTGACTCCTTCTCATTTTCAAACTCCTTGAGAGCCTCTCGGAACCATAGCCCACTGGGTCTGATTTCTTGAAGGACTCATACAGCCTGTTTATCCACTGGCCCTGGGACCGGGTGTGTAGCCAGATGGTGTCTGAGCAAGAAACAGGGAGGGAGGAAAGGGTTCAGCACCGTTCTCCAGCAGGGACAGGCCCGTCTCACTTGGAGGGATTGGGACTGGGTGTCCGCCCCTTAAGTCCTCCTTTGAATGTCCTTCCTCAGGCCCAAACTAGCAGCCACAGTCATGGGGCTTGGAGAACCGAGCTCTCTGTGCAGACCTGGCAATCTTGCTCGGTGAGGTCAACCTAAGGGTTCAGTCTCCTTTGCCAAGGCAGGGGTCAGAGTGCCCCTGAGCACACTGGGAGCTCCCTAGGGGTGGGGGCCAGGCCTCCTCCATCAAGCCAGGGTCTCACCAAGGTGGGGACCCTCTCCCTCCCACATTCAACCGGGTGCCTGACAACGGCTCTGCACACAGTAGGTGCTCAGTCAATGGTGGGAACCACAGCTTGCACTGCCCCCAGTGTCTGGGATGCAGGGGTTGCTTACTAAGGTTCCCTGTTGAGTGGATGACTGATGGAAAAGCCTGGGGGGGCTACCCCTCTGTTGAGGGGTACCAGAAAGAACCCACATGAGAGTAAGGAGGCCCCTAAGAGATCTCCTGGTCTGGGGTTCTCATCCTTTTTCTTTTATTTTAAATCACGGACTCTTTTTGGCAGTCGTATGAAGGAAATGGATAGACTCCTTCTCAGAATAAGGTTTTTAAATACATTGAATAACATATGTAGAAATTACAAATGAAACCAATTATAATGAGACAGTTATCAAAATATATTTTTTAAAATTTTGATTTAAGAATACATGTGCGTTTTTGTTAATACATGAAATACTGAGATGCAGCAGGAGTCACATGGCCACTGGAAACGTGAATTAGCAATAAGCATGAATGATATCCGAAAGTATGGACAGCAACCGTAATGTGATATGAAGAAGAATCCATGGTTTTCATTTAGAAAAAGGCACACGGGTTGGTAATGCTACTATGGATTGTCACCTGCATTCATACCTGAAGAAAATGCTAAATTTTAGTTAGCTGTTAGCGAAAACAAAGATGTCACACTTTTTTGTCCACCTAAGTTCCTGAATGGACTGGTTGGACCCTGTGTTTACAGAGAGGTGAGGCATGCTCTCACAGCTTTGTGAGGAGGGGACTGAAAAGTCACGTGTTTGGATCCCTACTCCCATGCGCCTTCCTGGCGCTTCCTCACCCTTCAGGGTGCAAAGAGGCAGGAGGGCTGGGCTATGCCCTGTCGCACAGATGCACCCTGAACTGCCTCACACAGTGACTCATATGGAGAAGGTCTCTTAAATGTCAGCTGAATTCAATCAGCCGCACCTGCCAGCCTGAGTTCCACTCCTGATTCTGTAAGCCAGCTCTGCAAACAAAGTTGGAGGATTTACCAGTCCCCGTATAGACTCACTCAGCTTACTGCAGGGGACTCGGGCCCAAGATATGGGCAGATTCCAAGTTGAGACCCTGAAGAAACCCCTTCAGGAACTGGTCAAATAAATAATACATCCATAAAATAAACATGGTCATTATAATCATATTAGTATTGATACACTGGAATAGTATGCAGCCAGAAAAAGGAAAAGTTCTTCTTTTAAAAGAACTGACATGCAAAGATTTTCATGACATACTATTCACGGAGAAAAAGTGGGCTTCAAGACAGTGTGAACAGTGATCCCTTGCATGCAGAATTATCTCTGCTTCTGATTATCCATTGAGATGTATCGAGATCTGGAAGGCAATGGTTTTATTTTTTTTCTTTTTAAAATTTTATTGGAGTATAGTTGCTTTAAAATGTTGTGTTAGCTTCTACCGTACAGCAAAGTGAATCACTATACGTATACATACTTCCCCTCTTTTTTGGATTTCCTTCCCATTTAGGTCACCACAGAGCATTGAGTAGAGTTCCCTGTGCTATACAGTAGGTTCTTATTATGGAATCTATTTTATACATAGTATCAAGAGTGTATATGTGTCAATCCCAATCTCCCAATTCATCCCATCGCCCCTTTCCCGCTTGGGACAATGGATTTCTTTGGGTGGAATTACTTGAGGGATTTTAATTTTCTTCAGGACATGTTTCTATACTGTCTGAATTTTCCGGAAGCATATCTGTTCTTTACAAAACAGCAAAGGAAAGAAAAATAGGAAGAAGATAACCCACCCTCTCTAACCCATACCCTCACCCCATTGTACATCCAGGCCACCACTCACATGATTCCAGGGCGGGTGTTGTGCAGCTTCGGGTGGGGAACCCTGGACTTGGGTCCGTGCCCTGAGCTGAGGGAGCTGGGCCAGGGGGTGGGAGGCATCCTGAGTGAAGCTACAGCTTTTAATGGGGGTGGGTTAGAGAACCCTGGCAACCAGAAGCCTTTACTCCTCATGAAGCCGAGCAAGGGTCTCGCTGTAACAGGCCACGCAAGGCCTCCTCTGTCAGAAGCACCGCTTGAGGTGGGAGGGCCAATGCCTGGCCAGGAGGTCAGAGGTCCAGCTTGTGGCCCGACCAACAGCTCAGGACCAGAAGGCAGGCCCACGCATGTTTGTGAGTCAGAGGACAGCTGGGCAAAGGGAGGGTCCGCTGAGCGGTTCTATGGGTGCTGGGTATCCAGAAGGAATAGGGATGGTCCAGGGATGGGGGAGAAGGGTGTGAGGGCTTCTGCTGCCTTGACGCCCCACAGGGCTCATGCCCACATGGAGTGTGGAAGCCTGGCTTCCTGTCACAGCCCCTTTGGAAACGACCTGGTCCCCTCTCCTCTGAGCCACTGTTCCTCCACTTAAGACCCCTGCGGGCTCCCAACCGCCTGCGCCATCCTGCGTTCCACTCTGCGTTCGAAGTCTTTCACAGTCCCACCCTGGTTCTCATCGACTTTGCCAGCCACTCTTGTCTGCCTTTGGTCCCTTCTCTGACCCTCTCTCCCGCCCCCAGTGCCCCTACTTCCTTCCTCCCTACTCCACCCAACTCTCAGCCCAAACTGCATCAGACCCTCCTACGTTTCCACGTTTTCATGCTTCTCCCTCCGCCTCCACCCCCTCGTCCTTCCCTACCTAGGAAACTCCTACGAACCTTTCAAAGTTCAGCTGAAATGCCGCCCTGCCCACTTCCCCCACCAGGCCAGGCCCTCCCCTGTGACCCTCACGGCAGCCAGTACAGCCCGAAACAGCCCATTCGGCCAGCATCTGCACAGCTGCCTCTGTGTTCCAGAGGGAGCTTTGGGAGGTCGACTTTGTGTGTCTGGTCTTGTTCACCTCTGTGTTCCTGGTTCCCAGCCTTGCTTGGCACACGGCAAGGACTCAGTAATACCTGCTGAGTGACCAGTGGGGCTGGCGCAGGCCTACCTTTCTGCTCGGGAGCGCTGCTGATGGTGAAGGGGTGCCACTTGTGGTGCACGATGGTGGGGGTGTTCAGTTACAAGTAGTCGCCAGGCCTGTAGTGGAGAGGAGGAGGCTTCTTGATGAGGAGATGAGTGACTTGGGGAGAGAAGAAAGAGACCAGGGTCATCTGTGCAGGCCCAGAGCTGCCAGGGGCCCCAAGGCCAGAGGATGGAGGCTGAGCCGTCTTTCTCCACCATAAGCCAGGCTGGCCCCAGACATGAGACTCTTCTGTGCCTATGAGTGGGGTCTCGCCCCTGCAGCACATCTGCCAACCAGGGGGTGGGCAGTGATCAGAGAAGGGAAGCCAGGCTGTGTCTGAAGTGGGGCTCATGGTGTGATCCCACTTCTTGTGGTGTAAATATTGCTTCTCAGTGGCCCTCCCCCTCTGTGAAGCCCCTGACTGCTCCAGCCCCTTTCTTGGAACTTCTGTGGCACTTGGGTGGTATTCCAACTGTGAACGGGCATCTCCCCAGGATACAACTGCCTCCCGGCTAGTAGCTTCGGTATATTGAGCACTTACTGGGTGCCAGGGCTGTGTGGAGCTCTTTTAGTGCTATCTCTAGTCCTCACAGCGACTCTCTGAGATGAATGTCATTCTTTCTCCACTTTATGCAGGAGAGGCTGAGGCTCAAAGAGGTTAAATGACTTGCTCAAGGCCACCAGCTAAGAAACCACGGGATTTGAATCCAGCCACTCTGTCCGATGCCAGGGTCTAGACAGAAATCTCGGCCTCTTAGTCAACTTCCGTGTCCTCACTCTCAAGCTGTCCAGAGTCAAACCGACCCAGAACTGCCTTCCCTTTCTCCAAAAATGGCCCCAGTTACTCAGGCACCTGCAAGACAGCCTAGACGTCTTCCCCACCTCAACCGCAAATGCAGCCAGTTACCTCTTGAGTCTTTCTGTGACATGGCCCCTCCCCACCCAGTTCAAGGTCAAGGCTCTCGTGAGCTCTCATCTACATGTATGCAACAGCCTCCCCAGTGGTCCCCTCCAAGCCATCTTCTACAGAGCGAGTAAAGAAATGCAGCTGGAGTATAAAGCACCTCAATACCACTGCCCACCCATCCCCCACCCTGCTCAAGGGTTCCCTGTGGCCTGCAGAGTAAGGTCACTCATGCTTAGGCCCTGCCCACCCCTCCAGCTTCTCCCTGGCACCTTGGCTCCAGCTGTGCCAAACTACCTGTAGTCCCCCAAGCACAGCATGCCCTTTCATAACTCTGTGCCTTTGCCCATGCTGTTCCTTATCCAAGCAAACCCTTCCCTGTCTTGTCTATCCAACAAACTCCTATTCATCTTTCAAAACCCTGAAAAGGCAGCTCCCCTCTCATTCTGAAGCTTCTCTGATCTCTCAAAGACAAAGAGTTTTAACACCTCCTGGGATTCTTCTTCTCTTACCAACACAGCCCTGCACTGTAACGGAAGGGCTGCTATCCTACTAGCCTGTGTGCCCATGGAGAGTGGGACAGTGCCTAAGCCTTCTCTGCATCTCTGTCACCTAGTGCAGGGCCTGCCACCTTGTAGACACTAATATATACTTACTGAAGGTATTCTGTGTACACTGGCCTTTAGTAGTACCCTGCTTACCTGTCATTCCCCTTCCAGAAGTGTCACTCCCGGAGGGCTGGATCGAGTCTTGCACTTTGCTTATCTTCTCCACTGTGATGGGGCGCCCCATTTCCTTGGGAGCGGGGGTCTAACAGAGTGCTCAGCTTCTGCACCCCACCACCTGTGACTCCCCTTGGCTCGTCAGGCCCCCTTTGCACCTTGGAAGGGAGGAGATTGACTTCCACGATGCACAGGGCCTCCATGAGGGATGCGGCCAGGCCGACGGTCTTCTCCAGGAAGAATAAGATGCCAGGGACCAGCAGCTACTTCCAGAAGTTGGGCCCATGCAGACATGGGAGGTAGGACAGGTGGGTCCAATAGAACACCTGTGGGGGTGGGGAGTAAGTTGCCAGAGTCAGGGCCAGGGGGTGGAACAGAGCCAAGGTTCACGGCCATCCTTAAAGCCAGGACTGTGCCCAGAGCCTTGGCCACACACACCCTCTCCTGGGAACAGGCTTGGGTAGGAGGTTGGGGGTGGGAAGCTTCGTTGCCTCTCTGTTCTGGGGGCTTGGTCCAGAAAGTCTGTAAGGGAAGATTCTTGGCGCTAGTGGCAAACATCTGGAACATCTGCCTGGGGGTGTTCTGGGCAGAGTGAACTGCCCCCTCTGATGGGCTCATGAGCATCAGTGTCTCAGCCCACTGACCCTTTCTCAGCGGGAAGGAAGGAAAGACAGCAATGGTGTTCTGGGAGTGGAGGAGAAAGAGCAAAGCCCTGCGTTGTTTTTTGTTTTTTTTTGCGGTACGCGGGCCTCTCACTGTTGTGGCCTCTCCTGTTGCGGAGCACAGGCTCCAGACGCGCAGGCTCAGCGGCCATGGCTCACGGGCCCAGCCGCTCCGCGGCATGTGGGATCCTCCCGGACCGGGGCACGAACCCGTGTCCCCTGCATCGGCAGGCGGACTCTCAACCACTGCGCCACCAGGGCAGCCCAGCCCTGAGTTTTAATACCTGCTGTGCTACTAGCTGTGGGACCTTGGCCTGGTAAGTTACTTTTCCGAGAGTCAGATTCCTCATGGGTCAAATGAGGATGCTGATTCTGACTTCAGAGGATCGTTGCTGGCCCCAAGTAGGTGCCGTGTATACATATATATATATATATATATATGTCTATTTCTGATGTGACCAGATCAGTCCAAGGGACAGTTCCGATCTCCCAACCAAATCCTCTGTGACCTCTTATATCTCGAGGAGGCTAGAGAGAGGAAAGCAAAGCTAGACCTAATACTTTTGGACTGACCATGTGCCAGGTGTGTGTAGTTATTGGCTTCACATGTATTATCTCATTTAATTCCTAAAATATTAATAACTTCAAAGGTAGAGAATTATAGCTCCGTTTTACAGATGATGACAATGAGTGACCCGTAAGTAGTGGGGTGGGGATTAGAATCCCGAAAGCCTGTGTTCCTTCCCCTCCCTGTGCCCAGTTTAATCCAATTAGAGCAAGGGGATAAGCCAGCAAAAAAGCCAGAAGAATCTTCTAGAGCAGAACATTTTCACTCAGCAGACATAAACTACAGCCCAATGGCAGAACCCCAAATCACATGTCCATAGTACGCAGGCCGCCTGGACCTTCCTGGGCTCTGGAGTAATTTAGAGGGAACGCAGCATGAAATGAAGTTGGGAGCCCAGGATGGGACAGGCAAAGGGGCAAGGGCTGGGGCGCCTCAAAGTGGCCGCTCCTGCGGACACAGGAGCTGGAGCAGGCGGACATGAGAAGCAGCAGTAGGGCTTCCCTGGTGGCGCAGTGGTTGAGAGTCCGCCTGCCGATGCAGGGGACACGGGTTTGTGCCCCGGTCCGGGAAGATCCCACATGCCGCGGAGCGGCTGGGCCCGTGAGCCATGGCCGCTGAGCCTGCGCGTCCGGAGCCTGTGCTCCGCAACGGGAGGGGCCATAGCAGTGAGAGGCCTGCGTACCGCAAAATAAATAAGTAAATAAATAAAAACAGATGAGAAGCAGCAGTAGCAGCAGGGCCACACCGGTCACGGAGGCCGAGCCGTGGACCTAGCCAATGCCAGGCCTCGTGGTGAGCAGCAGTTCCCAAAACTGGAAGGGGCTGGCCTCGGACTGAGCCCGGAGTGCTGGAGACAAGCACAAGACAAGCTCTGCCCACTGCGCTTTCCCTTTGGGGTTCCCACCCCTCCCCCTTCTCTGCCCATCGGGCCGGCAGGACACACAGGGGCAGGATAACCGAGTGGTTTGTGGAAAGCCCAGGTGCCCACCCCCCAGCCCCAGGCTACTCACCGAAGTTCACCACATGGGCCACGGTGTGGACGAGGGAGAGCCCGACCACCACGTAGCCCATAAGCTGGTGGAACTGGAGGTCGTGGCGCAGCGGCAGGACCTGAGCCAGCCACGTGGCCCACAGTCACGCGAGGCAGCGTCTAAGCATCAGCACCTGGCCGGGCAAAGCGGTAGAGAGCCCCACCTGGCTCGCTCTCCGCCCTGTCCTCTGCTCCCCAGCAGCTGTTTCCCTACCCTGAGCCTGCTTCGCTTCCTAAACGGGGCCCTGTCACCACCTCCCCTGCCCCCAAGCCTCCGCTGCTCCCCTAGGTCCAAAGCTGGGGGTCTGCAAAGTAGGATCTCCAGAATTGGCGGAGAAAGATTGTTACAGAATGTCTGCTGGTATCACTTTTATCTCAACACGTGGGAAGCACATAAGCTTTCACTAATATTTAGTATCTGTGTAGACATGGTGCCCTCATTTAGTCATATGTCAGACTGGCACCATGTCACATGTGGTTCTCGAGATGTCCTGGGGGCAGATGGGGCTTTTCAAGGGGTTTATGATGAAGGTCCCCTCACTTGCTCGTTTACTTCAGTGTATTTATGCATGCCCTGATACGTGGATTTGCAGATTACATTAACTGCTTTTAAGTAAGCTAACCATCCCTCAGCAGGGACAAGTAGCTTAAAAAGATTCCCTACAGAGAAAATAAAGACTGAAAATAGTGTTAATAAGGCAAGAGCAAGCGACCACAAAAATGAGTCACATGTCTCCCACCCCTGGTGTGAATTCTTTGTAGCCAGTTATGAGGTTATAAATAAAACCCACACTAATAAGAAGCTGATATCGTCAGGAGGAGTATTTGGACTAGAGATGTGCAGCCCTGATCATTAAGAATGAACCTTGGGACTTCCTTCGCGGTCCAGTGGTTAAGACTTCGCCTTCCAATGCAAGGGGTGCGGGTTCGATCCCTGGTCGGGGAGCTAAGAACCCAAATGCCTCGCGGCCAAAAAACCAAAACATAAAACAGAAGCAATCTTGTAAAACATTCAGTAAAGACTTTAAAAAATGGTCCACATCGAGAAAATCTTAAAAAAAGAAAGAAAAGGATGAAGCTTGCCTTATAGTTATATTGTGCCATAAACCTATTGGCTAATGATAATAGGGCATGCATATAATTATAAGTAAGTGAGCATATACTGGGTAATTGGGAGGGGTTTTTGTTTTCTGTTTATTTTTGTTGTGTTTTATTTCATTCCACTTGCCAAAGTGCGTCATCAAATACACTTGGAGACCTCAGTCTCTGATCCCCAGGATCACATTCTGGCATTCAAGGCCTCTGGAAGTATTCTCTTTCTGGTTAGAGCTCTGCACAGGAGCCAGCCCACCTCCTCTGGGTCCACCATAGGATTATTGTGAGGATGAGATGGAAAGTGCTTAGCACTGTGACTTGTACATAGTAGCACACAAAAATGCCAGCTATGTTATTTACCTGCTGTGTGACTATGGACAGCTCACTGCCCCCTCTGAGCCTCAGTCCCCACCACTGAGTGTTGGCCCAGTTGAGTTCTAAGGTGCCATCCTACCCTGACACTGCAGGTGTCCACGTGTGGGTCCTTTTGTCTAAGAGGAGCCTACATCAGTCCCCCACCCGCTTCCCTGCGTTGTGCCCGCAGAAACCTACCGCGATGAAGCTGCAGTCAAAGTTGAGGCATTGGCCGCAGCCCTTGGCCACCATGACACTGGCGCCGAGGGGCCGGTGCACACTAGCTGCCAGGGCAAAGAGCAGCACGTGGAGGCCCACGTAGGTGGCCAGGTGGCTGTGGTGGTTGTGCCAGTAGGCAGAGGTCAGCTGGCGAGGACAGTGTCGGGGCGGCCTGGCGGCGCAAGGAGTCAGCCAGTGGGCAGCACTGTGAGAGAGGGCTCCACTCAGAAGGCCGCGGTGTGGCGGGGACCACCAGAGTCTGAACCTAGAGACCCCATTCCCTCTGCGGCCCACTAACTCTCAGGGAGCCTCGTGGCAAACAGGCCAGCTTTCTTTTACACCTGGAAACAGAGAGGTCAAGTGACTTGCTTACAGTCACACAGCTAGGTGGAACGGGGATGAATCTCTGGTCTTTCGGATGCCACACGCACGACTTTTTTTTTTTAACTACCTCTCCTTACCTCCCAACTGGGGGCAGGGCGGGAGAGGTAATCGAAAAGGATGGAAGAATCTGAGACATTTTGTGATAACCCACGAGAAAGTTAATACACAAAAAGAATGAACTACAAAACTGGCACTGTTCAGAGCTTGGAGTCAGACAAACTTGGGTCTGTTGTTACACCCTTTTTATATTATTTTCTCCACAGCGCTTATCAAATTTGTATTTATCTAGTTATGTACTTGTTTACTGGTATCAATTACCTGTCCCTCAGTCTGGAACGTAGCCCCAGCAGAGCTCTGCCATTACTGAGAACAAGACTTGGTACATAGTAGCTGCTCAACGAAGTTGAATGAATAACTCTCTTTGCTAACTATCTGTGTGATCCTAGGCGTGTTACCTCAGGTGAAGTAACTTTAATGTCCTTTTGTAACTTCATTCCTTTTGAAACGTTAATTTCCTTTTCCATGCTATGCACTGGTATATTTGTAAAAATGCCCAGCACTTAATATTGTGAGTTGATTCGAAAGAAACACTATAGAAAATGGACACATGACAACAGCTGCCCTGCAGTACAGACCTTTGTCCCCAAGAGAAAGCAGGCAAAGAGGGGAGGGGCTGGGCGGGGCTTATCTGGGGGCGGGGCCGACTTGGGTGGGGAGGGGTGGGGCCGGGCTGAGGGATCATCCCTGCGTTCAGGCCACACTTCGCACCTGGTGTCTAATCCCAGCACTGGCAGTGCACCTGCACGAGATAGGGCGGTACCTGATGGTCAGGTTCTCCATGACCCCGGGGAAGCGCCGCAGCTCGTCTCGAAGCTCATCGAAGGTGATGGCGCCGCTGCAGTCCTTGTCCACCAACTTGAAGAGCGCTAGAGTCAGCTGGTCCAGCTTCTCCTCGGGCAGCGAGATGGCGCTCTCACGCAGGCACGACAGCAGCACGATGCGCAGCTCATCACGTTGATGGAGCCGCTCCCTGGCCCAAGTGAGGATGACGCCAAGTGGGGGTCTGCCCCCAGACCTCGCTCTGTACTTGCAGACTCGCCCTGCCTTGCACAACCATTGCATCAGTGGTTCGTTCACCTTCATCTTTCTGCCAAGCAACTCTCTTTAGGAGCATAGACCAGGCAATCGAAGGACATATGGCACCTTCCGCTCACAAACCTTCCATGGCTCCCTATTGCCAAGCTCAACAGAGGTGAACATCTCCCTAAGCATGGAGAATCTTTGGACTCGGTGCATGCCTTCCTCCAGAATCTGCAGCCTCCTCTCTAAGTACCACTCAACTTCCAAGATCATCTGCCCAGAAGATACACTTGCTTACTTAATCTATAAGGAGCTACGTGCCCAGAGCTTCAATTATCCAGAGGCGAATTGTATATGAGGTGGTGGTGAAGGAGTTCCCTGTTGTTCCCCGACTTGTAGCAAACTTTGCTCATCCATGTTGTCCTGAGAGGCTGCAGCTGGGCCCTCAAGTCCAGCCTTGTGGCCTTATGTGAACATGAGTGGCTAAGAGTGACATGAAAAGGAAGCCAGAAGTACTGTCGACCCTCCGAAAGGTTGCGTTCTGCATCCGTGGATTCCATCCGCGGTTGGTTGAATCGGCGGATGTGGAACCCACGGATACCGAGGGCCGACTGTATGACTCCACTTTATCTACGGGACTTGAGCATACACGGATTTTGGTATCCACTGGGGTCCTGGAACCAATCGGAGAAACTACTGTACCAACTGAGATGAGATTTGGGGCACTTTTTTTTCCTGTATATATTTTCATTCTTCATGAGCAGCAGGACTTGCGATTAGTGATTTCTGGGCCTGTTTTGGATATAGACACACCTGAGTTAGCAACATGCTTCTGCCCCTTACTGTGTGATGGTGGGCTATAAGTCCTTTAGAGTATTGCACCTTACTTTGCTCATCTCTAAAATGGGGCTAATTATTCCTCCCTTTCAGAGTTGGTTCAAGGATAATAGATAATTATAAAGCACTTAATGCAGTATATGGAAGACGGTAGCTGCATATAAATGAAAAGTCTTATTGGTACTGTGATCATCACTTGGGCCAAAGTCAAAGTCTGTAATCACGTACAGAGTCTAATATGCCACTCTCCAGCCATACCTCCCATCCTTCAGTTTTCCTAGTCAAGAGCCAGCAATGAAGCATACTTTAAAGAAAACCTTAGCAAAGCTCTGCCAAGAAACTCATGCACCCTGGACCAGCTTGCTTCCTATTGCACTCTTCAGGGTCCGTGTAGCCCCCAGGAGTGGTCTGAGTCTTAGCCCATTTGAAATGACCTATGCGAGGCCTTTTCTTACTACTGACATTCTACTGGATGAAGACATAAACCAGGCCCTGAGATATACTATTAATCTAGGACAAGTTCAGAAGGCAATCCAGGACTATGCCCACAAGACGCTGCCAGCTCCCACTAAAAATACAGAGGAAGGAGCAGTTCCTTCACAAATAAACCCCGGGGATCAAGTTCTTCTTAAAACCTGGAAAGAGGGGGTCCCCCCAAGACCAACTATTGCACAGGATGGGTTGAAGCCTTCGCCACCCAATCTGAAAGGGCTATGGAAGTCTTTAAGTCCCTTTTAAAAGAAATACTTCCTCGGTTTGGACTTCCAAAGTCCCTGCAGAGTGATAACAGGCCCTCTTTTTATAGCCAAAATCACACAGGGGTTCACAATGGCCTGTGGGCGCTCTGACCGCATCCAGAGCGCCCATCCCTCCCCGCCCCCTTCACACCCTCTCATCCATTCAGCTTTATACTCTCCTTAGCCAATTTCAAATCCAGGGTTCTCCTTCAGAATTATTGTTGTGCACATTTTTATTCCTTATCCCTCTGTCCTTCTATTACACTGACCCTAAAAATATCTCATCCCTAGGTGAATTCCAGCTACCTGTTTTCTCCTTTGCTGCACCAGGGCAGCTAAGTGAACATTGCTGAAGAAAAGCACCTAAGAGAGCAGGAAGTGTCTGATCCCAGCCATGGCAAGGCCTTCAACTTGCCCGCAGTCCTCTCATGCTTCTCTAGCATGGTCACAGTCCCGCTGTCTGCCAAGACCACTTCTCACCTCCATGCCCATCTAGTCCCTGCCTGGCTCTCAGAGAAAACTGGAACCCCTGGAAGCGAGTGCCCTCTAGTTCCTGCCTTGAAACTACAAACCTCCTCTCACCTGCTGTCTTCTTCCCCACCTCTGTCTGCAAGGGGGAGGTGAGTGTGCTGCTTCCTCCTGTCACAGGCCAACCTCTCCATCTGAGGTTGTTGATAAGCCCCAGGTGTGGGCCAAGCTTGGTGGTCAGAAAGCAGTCAGTGAAGAGGGTCCCATGGAGATTGGGGTGGGGTCTGAGGAAGATGCTCCGGAAGCAGGTACAGTCAACTGCCCATGTAGTGGTGGTGGTGTGGGTCAACTTGGGAAGTGGGTTCCAAGAATGAGGTCTGGCTAGACTGTCAGGTGGGAATGGGAGGTAGAGAAACCCCATAGGCCAGAGGGCCTTGCCCAGGAGCAGATCTGCAGCTGGGTTGAGTTTTCAGGATGCAAATCCAGCCCTGTGACTCCCCTGCTCAATGCTCTTCAATGGCTCCCCATTGCTCGTTGTACTGAGACTCCAAACCATGGCCCCTGGGGCCTGCCCCGTCTGGCCTCACCAACTTCCCCAGTCTCATTGGGTGCCTTTTTCCCACTTCAGCCTCCCTTCCTTTGATGATTCTGGGTCTTTAGACACCCTTTAAGCCACAAAGTTGTCAAAGAATGAAGGTCATTGCAGTGTCACTTACAATGCCAAAAAACGGAGTGGGGAACAATGAAATTCTCCCTTTTGGAAATGGGGTCTGAGTAAATAGTAATAAATAACAGCTGACACCTGTAAAGGTGGTACCCCGAACTAGGCACTTTCCTGAGTTTACTTAAGTTAACTAATTTAATCCTCCTAGCAACCTCACGAGTATGTGCTGTTATTATGGTCACTATTTTTATGTGACACGTGAAGAAATTAAAGAAGGGAGAAGTTAAGTGACTTGCCCAGGGCCACATGATTAATAACTGGTGGAGCTGAGATTTGAACCCGGGTAACCTGGCCTCAGAATCAGAGACCTTAGAGTATATACTAGATGATTCTATTTATTTGAAATTCTAGAAATGGTATGGTCATAGAAAGTGGTGGAGTGGGAGGCATTGATAGCAAAAGGGGAGGGAACATTTTAGTCTAATAAATACGTTTTCTTTCTTGATTGCAGTGGTTGTGGTTTATACAGATGTATGAATTTGTCAAAGCTCATTGAACTCAACTCTTAAAATATTGTATTAAATATTTCAATAAAGTTAATTTTACAAAAAAAAAAAAGAAAAGAATCAGAGACCTTAACCATTAGGCTGTGCTACATGGAACATAGGACACAGACATACAGTGGGATACAATGCAGCCACTACAGATGAGGCTATAACAACATTGAGTTACCACTTCACACCCATTGGGATGGCTATGATCAAAAAAACAGAAAATAACAAGTGTTGGAGAAATTGGAACCCTTATGCATTGCTGGTGTGAATGTAAAATGGCATAACCACTGTGGAAAAAGAGTATGGCATTTCCTCAAAAAAAAGAATTGCCCTGTGATCCAGTAATTCCACTTCTGGGTATATGCCCAAAAGAATTGAAAGCAGCATCTTGAAGAGATATTTGTACACCCATATTTATAGCAGCATTATTCATAATAGCCGAGAGATGGAAGCAACCCAAGTGTCCATTGAAAAATGAATGGATAAACAAAATGTGTTATATACATACAATGGATAATATTCAGTCTTAAAAAAGAATGAAAGCCTGTCATATGGTACAACATGGGTGAGCCTTGAGAACATTATGCTAAGTGAAATAAGCTAGTTGCAAAAGGACAGCTATTATGTAATTTCACTTATATAATTTACCTACAGTAGTCAAATTCTTGGAGGAGGGGGAATAGGGAGTTATGATTAGTTGGTACAGTGTCAGTTTGGAAAAATGAAAAAGTTCTGGAGATGGATAGTGGTGATGGTTGCCCAAGAATGTGAATTTACTTGATGCTTCTGAACTATACACTTAAAAATTGGTTAAAGTGGTAAATTTAATATTATGTATATTTTACTACAATAAAAATGATATTATAAAGCAATACAGTCTTACATGAACAATTGTTTATATTGTTTAGTCAAAAAAAGCAGTGTATATAGCATAATCCCATTTTGTTTTCTGAAAAAAGTGGATGGTGAGTATATGCTATCAGAAGACAGTATAGAAAAATGTTATGGGTGATTTTTGTCATAGTGGGCTATTATGATGATTATTAAAAAGCGACAAAACAATTTCTTTCTGTAAACATATAAAAGAACAAAGGAAAGTTCTGGCTTCTGCTGAGTTGAATCAAGGGCATTTGTCTCCCTGCCAGGGACCCACCTTCTTCCCCAACAAAAGGGAAGCAGAGACCAGAGACAGGGCAGGGAACCCACAGAGAGACAGAGAGAGAGCTGTCAGCTTCACCTGGAGAAAACAGCCCCATGCTGGGTAGTCACTGAGACAGGCCGATTCCCTTTGTCCCCACTACTGAGTCCTGCCCCTGCCCCACCTCACAAAGGACCCTTACCGTCAACATCATGCACCTGGAAGAGAAATTGGAGTTTGTCTCTGGGACTGCCGTGGATGAGCAGGGTCCACGACTCCTGCAGCTTCTGAAGCGTGATGGTGCCACTTCCATCTGAGTCAAACAGAATGAAGAATCCCTTGGCAAAGAAGGACTGTGACCAGAAGGGGGCGGGAGATGGGCACAAGTATGGCCACAGGGCCCAGGCTTTGAATTCATTCACTGCATCTGCGTGTGTGTGTGTATGTGTGTGTGTGTGTGTGTGTGTGTGTGTGTGTGTACACACTGTGGGGTGGTGGGAATCAGGGAGGACCCAGGTGCCTGAACACAGTGTGTGACCTGCCCACGAGGCCACACCAGGCGGCAGTGTCCGTGGCTCATCTGGCCAGCTGAGAGCAAGTTCGGGGTCTGGTGAGAGAACTGTTCAGCTGTAGCAAGGATGGGCTTGTGTCTGGGCCTCTGGCCCCCTTCTGGCCCCCGGGCCTGGTAATTTGCATAGGCTGTCCGTCCCCACAGTCCATCGCCCCCATCAGCCTTGCAGTCCAGACCTCTGGTGGCCCCTTACTCAACATGGGAAAAGGATCAGATCGAGGGTCCCTCAAAGGCTCCTCCCAGGTCCTGTCTCATTCCCCTTGGGGTCACCCCAAGGGATAGTGAAGCCAGGAAGGACTTAGAAAATAGATACCACTTGAGTACCTGTGTCTTTGCCTTTACCTGTTGTTTGGGCTGCCTACAGCCTACATTTAAGTGTTCTTAACGTAGACTTGCTCTGAACAGCACCTGTTCTCAATTGCCGATTTACTCACTCCATTCATCATTCACCCATTCATTCATTCAACAATCATGTCTGTGCAGCCTCTGCTTGCCAGGCCTGGTGTTAGGCTCTGGAAACACAGAAATTAAGAAAACAGGCTGGGTCAGTGTCACAGATACGCCAGGCCCGGAGGCTCCCCTTGAGGCAGGGAGAGGAGTCTAAGGGCTTTGGTGTCTGACCTCAGTTCACAAGCAGGAAGTCTACTATGGGCAGTCCAACCCTGCCTTGGCTTCACTCTTTTTCCCCTTGGTCCCTCGAGTAAGGCCTTTATCACTCTCTACCATCCCAAATGGCCTTTATCTTAAGATATTTTACAGCCCCTGTTAGGCAGAAGATCTTTCTTTCCTTCCCCATATTGACTATGAAAGGAGGCAGAGCATTTAGAGTTCTAAGTAGTATCTCTGTTACCAGCAAATAAGGGGCTCTCCCATCAAAATAGGGGCATTCAAATGCTCACTGGCTTGCACCCATCGAGGACACAGGCCACCATGAGATGCCAGCCCAGAGGACACCTGGGGCGAGACTCACTCCTTCCGCCTCTCAGCTAACGTCTCCGCTGTTTGTCGGGCATGCAGGCTGTTATGGGGAAGGGCAGAGGACCTATGAAACCAAGAGAGAGGACTGGGGATGGTGTGGCAGTGCAAATGGGCCTTTAATGGATACAAATCATGGAAAAGCTTATTTTGTGGCAGGCACTTAAGTCATAGCATCACCTTTGCCCGCGAGGCTAGCAGTAACTGTGAGGGCAATAATGTTGCTTAAGATTTGACAAGCTACTGATTTCCAACTTCATGTGTTGTTTGGAAGACCCCAGGAGGCCATGGCTACCATGAGGGATGGAAGGACCCCAGTAGCAGAGACAGAAACATCCTCTGGCCCTGCTTAAAAGTGGAGCCTCAAGCCCAGAGAAACCCGGGGAGCAACGTTTCCCTCCTTGTGAGGTACTGTGTCCTGCAAAGCAGATTACTCTTCCTCTATAAAATATGAGTGCGGGGTCCCCACCTCTGGAGTGGACACTTGCCTCTTTCACGTCCAGGGCTCTTTTGAGCTCTTGCAGGTTGATTTCCCTGTCTTATCCCGCAGTGGTCTCAAACTGGTGTGTCACCCACTGAAGCCACTTGGCGTCCTCCTCGGCACTCATGGTGCTGGCAGACAAAGGAGACAGGTTTGTCGGTTTGGGGTGGCCAAGGACTCAGGAGGACTCGTGATGGCCCCAGGACTTCTGTCTTCCCCCAATTAGGGCCTCGGACCTCCCATGGGGTTGAATCAGCTTCAGGGTGGGAGCAGTGCTTCCCCACAGCTGCTTCTTTACATCTCTAAGTCCCCGTTTCTTCCTTCCATCTGGCATTGGCCGGCCCAGGCTTAAGTCTCTTTAGCTTCTGGAATGACAGGGCCCCAGTGAGAGGGACCCCAGACTGTGGTCAGAGAATGGCCTGCTCTAGGGGTGCTATTAACATGATGACAGTGACTGTCCCACCTCACATTTTCATGGCTCTTTACTGTTTTCAAAATCCTTCCTACGCACTATTTCCTCTGGTCTCTGTTACCAAATGCAAAATACTCAACTTCTCTGAGCTTATTTCCTTCCTATGACATTTTACAGAGAGGAAACAAGCTCAGAGCACTTGAGTTATTTAGCAGAATTTATTCAGCAGGTTAGAGACAGAGCTCAACTCTGAGGCCAGTGCGTTTTCCATCACGCCCCAGAGCCTCCACCCTCTACCTGAACACTTCAGGTACAAGCCATGCCAGGACTGAGACCTCAGGGCTTGACTCTCCAGGTCCAGGGCGTATTCTACAATGTCACAAGGGCATCAGCCATCTAAACTCCTCACAGATGGGCTAGCTATACTGTGATCGGAACAGAGGTTAGTGATGAAATGAGGACAGCACTTTCTGTGGCATCAGGACCCAGCAATACAAAATTGAGTCAATAAGTGGGAATTTGTAGCATCTTATTCTATAAATTTCCTCTGTGAGAATGGCTTTTGTCTGTATCCCATGAGTTTAATATAACCTTAAATGATTTAGCTACACTCAATCTTCATTATCTGCAGATTCCACATTTGCGAATTCATCTACTTGCTAAAATTTATTTGTAACCCTCAAATCAATACTTGCAGCATTTTTGAAGTCATTGTGGACATGGGTAAAGTGGGAATACATTTGAGTCTCCTGATGTGCATGTTCCCACCTGAGGTCAAACAAAGCAATGATGTGCCTACTTGTCTCAGCTCTCAGACTGTAAACAAATGTCCTTCCCACGATCTATTTAGTGCTGTGTGTTTCACGTTCTTGTGCTCTTCGTTGGTGATTTTGCTCTTTAAAATGGCCCCCAGGAGTAATGCTGAAGGACCGTCTAGTGTTCCTAAGCACAGAAAGGCTGTGATCTGCCTTATGGAGAAATTACATGTGTTAGATAAGCTTTGTTTGGACATGAGTTCTGGTGCTGTTGACCATAAGTTCTATGTTAACGAATCAACAATTTCTGCTTTTAAAGGAGTCTTTAAACAGAAACACACATAAAACAAAATTACGTATTGATTATTATGTGAAAAATTTGTGCCCATAAGGTGGCAGGAACCAAACCATGTATTTATTTTCCCTAGGAGTAAAGGTTCAGAATTTCCTCATTCAGGGTTTGTGGTGACTTTATAGAAAACAACTATCATGAAAAATGAAAATTAACTGTATTTATAAATAAAGATTAAAAATAAATGAGCTAAAGTGAAATCAATCAGAGAAAGGCAAATACTTTATGATATCACTTATATGTGGAATCTGAAAAATAAAACATACTAGTGAACATAACAGAAAAGAAACAGACCCACAGATATAGAGAACAAACTAGTGGTTACCAGTAGGGAGAGGATGGGGGAGAGGAAAGATAGAGGTAAGGGATTAAGAGGTACAAACTATTATGTATAAAATAAGCTACAAGGATATATTGTACAACACAGGGAAGGTAGCCAATATTTTATAATAACTATAAGTGGAGTATAACCTTTAAAAAAAATAAATGAGCTAGCTTCCATTTAAGGAACTAGAAAAAGAATAAAATACACACATACATGAATAGAAGGAGAGATTCTTAAATATAAGATCTGAAATTAAGAAGCTAAAAAGATAAAAAAGGTCAAAATGGTAAATTGATTTTAATTATGACAATGGTTTTACAGATGTATGCATATGTCAATACTCATCAAATAGTTCATTTTAATTATTGTACATCAATTATGCTTCAATATAGTGAAAAAAACAAGTCGGTTCTTTGAAAATACTAAGTGAAAAAGCATGATTAAAGAAAAAAGTGAAAAAATATAACATTAATATTGAGAAAGGCAATAGAATCCAGAAAAGGGAAGGGCTACAGAAATATAAGAGTATTGTGTGCAAATGCTTGGTGAACTTAGAGATATGAATTAATTTCAAGAAGTAACCACCTGAACACACCAATAATCATTTAAGAAATTAGAAAGGGGGTTAAATGTCAACCATTTAAAATAATGTCAGGTAGTCCCTCCCATCAGGAAGCTTGCACAAGCCTCTTAGATAGCCTCATCTACCAAAGGGCAGACAGCAGAAGCAAGAAGAACTAAAATCCTGCAGGCTGTGGAACAAAAACCACAATCACAGAAAGATAGACAAAATGAAAAGTCAGAGTACTATGTCCCAGATGAAGGAACAAGATAAAACCCCAGAACAACAATTAAATGAAGAGGAGATAGGCAAACTTCCAGAAAAATAATTCAGAATAATGATAGGGAAGATGACCCAGGACCTCGGAAGAAGAATGGAGGTAAGGATCAAGAAGATGCAAGAAATGTTTAACAAAGATCTAGAAGAATTAAAGAACAAACAAACAAAGATGAACAATACAATAACTGAAATGAAAAATGCACTAAAAGGAATCAATAGCAGAATAACTGAGGCAGAAGAACGGTTAAGTGACCTGGAAGACAGAATGGTGGAATTTACTGCTGCAGCACAGAATAAAGAGAAAAGAATGAAAAGAAATAAGGACAACCTAAGAGACCTCTGGGACAACATTAAACACAACAACATTCGCATTATAGGGGTCCCAGAAGGAGAAGAGAGAGAGAAAGGACCCGAGAAAATATTTGAAGAGATTATAGTCGAAAACTTCCTTAACATGGGAAAGGAAATAGCCACCCAAGTCCCAGAAGCACAGAGAGTCCCATACATGATAAACCCAAGGAGAAACATGCCAGAAACATAGTAATTGAATTGGCAAAAATTAAAGACAAAGAAAAATTATTAAAAGCAGCAAGGGAAAAATGACAAATAACATACAAGGGAACTCCCATAAGGTTAACAGCTGATTTTCTCAGCAGAAACTCTACAAGCCAGAAGGGAGTGGCATGATATACTTAAAGTGATGAAAGGAAAGAGCCTACAACCAAGATTACTCTACCCAGCAAGAATCTCATTCAGATTCGATGGAGAAATCAAAAGCTTTACAGATAAGCAAAAGCTAAGAGGATTCAGCACCACAAACGAGCTCTACAACAAATGCTAAAGGAACTTCTTTCAGTGGGAAACACAAGAGAAGAAAAGGACCTACAAAAACAAACCCCCCAAAATTAAGAAAATGGTCATAGGAACATACACATCGATAATTACCTTAAATGTGAATGGATTAAATACTCCAACCAAAAGACACAGGCTCCCTGAATGGATACAAAAACAAGACCCATATATATGGTGTCTACAAGAGACCCACTTCAGACCTAAGGACACATACAGACTGAAAGTGATGGGATGGAAAAAGATATTCCATGCCAATGGAAATCAAAAGAAAGCTGGAGTAGCAATACTCATATCAGATAAAAGAGACTTTAAAATAAAGAATGTTACAAGAGACAAGGAAGGACACTACATAATGATCAAGGGATCAATCCAAGGAGAAGATATAACAATTATAAAACTATATGCACCCAACATAGGAGCACCTCAATACATAAGGCAACTGCTAACAGCTATAAAAGAGGAAATCGACAGTAACACAGTAATAGTGGGGGACTTTAACACCTCACTTACACCAATGGATAGATCATCCAGACAGAAAATTAATAAGGAAACACAAGCTTTAAATGACACAATAGACCAGATAGATTTAATTGATATTTATAGGACATTCCATCCAAAAACAGCAGATTACACTTTCTTCTCAAGTGTTCATGGAACATTCTACAGGATAGATCACATCTTGGTCACAAATCAAGCCTCAGTAAATTTAAGAAAATTGAAATCATACCAAGCATCTTTTCTGACCACAACGCTATGAGATTAGAAATCAATTACAGCGGAGAAAAGGAAAAAACAAACACATGGAGGCTAAACAATATGTTACTAAATAACCAAGAGATCACTAAAGAAATCAAAGAGGAAATAAAAAATACCTAGAGACAAATGACAATGAAAAACACGATGATCCAAAACCTATGGGATGCATCGAAAGCAGTTCTAAGAGGGAAGTTTATAGCTATACAAGCCTACCTCAAGAAACAAGAAAAATCTCAAATAAACAATCTAACGTTACACCTAAAGGAGAAGAACAAACAAACCCCAAAGTTAGCAGAAGGAAAGAAATCATAAAGATCAGAGCAGAAATAAATGAAATAGAAACAAAGAAAACAATAGCAAAGATCAATAAAACTAAAAGATGGTTCTTTGAGAAGATAAACAAAATTGATAAACCATTAGCCAGACTCATCAAGAAAAAGAGGGAGAGGACTCAAATCAATAAAATTAGAAATGAAAAAGGAGAAGTTACAACAGACACCACAGAAATACAAAGCATCCTAAGAGGCTACTACAAGCAACTCTATGCCAATAAAATGGACGACCTGGAAGAAATGGACAAATTCCTAGAAAGGTATAACCTTCCAAGACTGAACCAGGAAGAAATAGAAAATATGAACAGACCAATCACAAGTAATGAAATTGAAACTGTGATTAAAAATCTTCCAACAAACAAAAGTCCAGGACTTGATGGCTTCACAGGTGAATTCTGTCAAACATTTAGAGAAGAGCTAACATCCATCCTTCTCAAACTCTTCCAAAAAATTGCAGAGGAAGGAAAACTCCCAAACTCATACTATGAGGCCACCATCACCCTGATACAAAAACCAGACAAAGATACTACAAAAAAAGGAAATTCCAGACCAATATCACTGGTGAATATAGATGCAAAAATCCTCAACAAAATACTAGCAAACGGAATCCAACAACATATTAAAAGGATCATACACCATGATCAAGTGGGATTTATCCCAGAGATGCAAGGATTCATCAATATACACAAATCAATCAATGTGATACACCATATTAACACATTGAAGAATAAAAACCATATGATCATCTCAATAGATGCAGAAAAAGCTTTTGACATAATTCAACACCGATTTATGATAAAAGCTCTCCAGAAAGTGGGCATAGAGGGAACCTACTTCAACATAATAAAGGCCATATGACAAACCCACAGCAAACATCATTCTCCATGGTGAAAAACTGACAGCATTTCCTCTAAGATCAGGAGCAAGACAAGGATGTCCACTCTCGTCGCCATTATTCAACATAGTTTTGGAAGTCCTAGCCATTGCAATCAGAGAAGGAAAAGAAATACAAATTGGAAAAGAAGAAGTAAAACTCTCACTGTTCACAGATGACATGATACCATACATAGAAAATCCTAAAGATGCCACCAGAAAACTACTAGAGCTAATCAATGGATTTGGTAAAGTTGCAGGATACAAAATTAATGCACAGAAATCTCTTGCATTCCTATACACTAATGATGAAAAATCTGAAAGAGAAATTAAAGAAACACTCCCATTTATCATTGCAACAAAAAGAATAAAATACCTAGGAATAAACCTACTAGGGAGACAAAATTCAATGCATTAAACTATAAGACACTGATGAAAGAAATTAAAGATGATACCAACAGATGGAGAGATATACCATGTTCTTGGATGGGAAGAATCAATATTGTGAAAGTGACTATACTACCCAAAGCAATCTACAGATTCAATGCAATCCCTATCAAATTACCAATGGCATTTTTTACAGAACTAGAACAAAAAATCTTAAAATTTGTATGGAGACATAAAAGACCCCGAATAGCCAAAGCAGTCTTGAGGGAAAAAAACGGAGCTGGAGGAATCAGATTCCCTGACTTCAGACTATACTACAAAGCTACAGTCATCAAGACAATATGGTACTGGCACAAAAACAGAAATATAGATCAATTGAACAGGATAGAAAGCCCAGAGATAAACCCACGCACTTATGGTCAACTAATCTATGTTAAAGGAGGCAAGGATATACAATGGAGAAAAGACAGTCTCTTCAATAAGTGGTGCTGGAAAAACTGGACAGCTACATGTAAAAGAATGAAATTAGAACACTCACTAACACCATACACAAAAATTAACTCAAAATGGATTAGAGACCTAAATGTAAGGCCAGACACTATCAAACTCTTAGAGGAAAACATAGGATGAACATTCTTTGACATAACTCACAGCAAGATCTTTTTTGATCCACCTCCTAGAGTAATGGAAATAAAAATAAACAAATGGGACCTAATGAAACTTCAAAGCTTTTGCACAGCAAAGGAAACCCTAAACGAGATGAAAAGACAACCCTCAGAATGGGAGAAAATATTTGCAAATGAATAATCAGACAAAGGATTAATCTCCAAAATATATAAACAGCTCATGCAGCTCAATATTAAAAAAACAAACAACCCAATCCAAAAATGGGCAGAAGACCTAAATAGACATTTCTCCATAGAAGACATACAGATGGCCAAGAAGCACATGAAAAGCTGCTCAACATCACTAATTATTAGAGAAGTGCAAATCAAAACTACAATGAGATATCACTTCACACAGGTCAGAGTGGCCATCATCAAAAAATCTACAAACAATACTTGCTGGAGAGGATGTGGAGAAAAGGGAACCCTCCTGCACTGTTGGTGGGAATGTAAATTGATACAGCCACTATGGAGAACAATATGGAGATTCCTTAAAAAACTAAAAATAGAACTACCATATGACCCAGCAATCCCACTACTGGGCATATACCCTGAGAAAACCATAATTCAAAAAGATACACATACCACAATGTTCGTTGCAGCACTATTTACAATCGCCAGGACATGGAAGAAACCAAAGTGTCCCCAATAATATTGTTGCATGATTACAAAATTATAAACATTAACTGTAGCGAATTATAAAAATACCTAAAAGCACACACACACTTTAAAAAAGATTTCTAAAAAAATCACTATAATCTACCTACCCAAATAAAATCACTGCTAATGTTGAGCATCTATTTCTAGTCACATGCAAAAGGTAGCCCAGCCTGGGATTCAGAGGGGGGTTGTGTTTGATGGACTCATTCACATGAGCTGGTTTTGAGGTAGGAGATAAATGGGCCCCTGGGCTGGACAGCTGGTATGTGTCAAGTGGAGGAAAACTGAAGCTTTGCTCTCACCCAGATGCTCCAAGGACAAAGCTAGTGGCAGAAGATGAGCTCTGCTGAAGTAAAGAGATAAGATGACCACTCCTGAGGTCAAGGAAAACTTCCCTGTCTGCACATGGGCTGGAAGGCTCCTTGGGGGTCAAAAAGGGAGGGGGCGCCACCCCATAATAGGTGTGGGACATACCGCCACAGGCCTCTGCAGTGGGATCCATCTTAGCAAAAAGTTGGCAGGCATGTTGGGGAGGGTCCTAGGGCAGGTCAGGTGTGGAAAAAGAAACCAGATAATTGGCCAAAGGTAAACAAAGACCAGGAAGAAGTGTCCTATGTAAGTGATTTAAATCACCTCTTTCCTGCACTCCTCCTCATTAGGAAGGATGGCTATACCCTTTCTCCCTGGGTGTGTATTTCTGCCTTGCTTCTGACTTAAATAAATACACTCTTTCTCTGTGTGCTCTCCCATACATTGGGCTGTGTCTCTAGTAATAAACTTTGTACCTATTTTGCAGTTTTTGCCTCCTTGAAACATTCTTGCCTTCAATGGGGGAAAGAGCTAGAGGCACTTTGCTTCTAGCCTCTAGCCCCTGGTGGACTAATGGCTTGGATTCCTGGTTTTCATCCAGGCTACCCAGGTTCAATTCCTGTGCAGGGGAACTAAGATCTCTCTCAGGACCGCTCACTGCTGTCTCCTAGAAATCAGTGTCACCTGTGTGAAAGGGGCCACTGAGGAAAACACTGTAAGTGGAGGGTTTGGGGGTGAAACCTGGGAAGAAGGAGAGGGAAGCACGGCTCTGTTCTTCAGCTCTGCCCTTGAACTCTGGTCTGAGTTCTCTGAAGAGATAGGGAAGGCAGGGAATTCTTTGCAGGGACTGCAGGAGACTCCAGTACTGTTTGGACTCGGGGGTCTTGAATGTTTGGAAGTCCAGGAGATCACCCCTCTACTGGGGGGTGCTAGGACAGTACAGCCAGTAGGAGGGCTGCCAGGTAGTAGACAGCTCCAGGAGCACGAGATTGGTGGGATTTGAGCAGGCTGGCTCGTGAGCACATGTGTGACACCCAAGTACCTGGGGAAAATTGGGAGTGGAGTAAGCAAAGCAGTTAGCAAAAGGTGGGCATAAATGCTAATGACACTTCTTCATAGCCACAAGCCAGAGTCAGAAAAGTAAGAAGCTGAGACTTGGGACTTCTGGTTAAGATGGTATTACATTCACTCTTTGAGGCCCCCTCATCTGTACCACATACAAAGCAATGATAGATAAAAAAATTTTTTTTTAGTTTAAAAGACCAACTGATCTCAAATAAGATAAACATCTCTGTTGACCAGAGATGAAGCAGAAACATGCCATGCCCCTGCTTATGGGAGAGGGCTGGAAAAAGCTGTGTCTGACCATTGCCTGGGACTGTGATTTATATTTTGTATTTAGCCTCCTAGCCAAGAGCTGGACCACAACAACTGCTGCTTGGTGACTGGACCCATGGTATCCTCAGCTCTCCCTGGATGGGAGCCCGAGGCCACCAAGGTAAGGCTAATATTGAACTGAGGAGACAAGGAAGCTGGGTGGAAGCAATGCAGAACTTCTAGAGAAGGGCTGAACACAAACACAACACAACACACACACACATACACACACACACCATTCAAGATGAGTCAACAAGCTGGTATTCCAAAAGACCTCAAAAGAATGACTGCAAAGAAGACAGCCAATCAAACCAATAATAGGGGGAATTCATTTTGTAAGAAGTGAAAATAATAGACATTAAGCATATTTAGAATTCTCAAAGAAGGAAAGGAAAGAAAAACATTCATAAAAAAAGAATAAGAACTTAAATAAAAATGGGCAGAAATGAAACCAGCCCAGCTGGTATGAAGAAAATGCAACTAGAAATATGGAGACACATATGGTTATTAAAATTTTAAATAATTCAATACATAATTTTTACTCTAGACCTAATTGAAGAGTGGATGTACAATCCCTTAGATGGGACTGAATAATTCACTTGGAATAATTTTGTAACTTTTTTTCACTTACCAACATATGTTAAACATTTCTCCATATTATTAAATATGAATGTGTCAAAAATGTTGTAAACTAGTCTTCTATGTTTGGACAGTTAACTTTCTTATATTTATTCCATTACCATAAACAAGTTTTTGAGAAATCTTGTTATTAAATCTTTGTCCAAGTTTCCAATGGTTTCTCTAGGCTGGATTCCCAAAAGAGGAATTACTGCGCCCAAGAAGTATGAAATTTCCTAAGTCTTTTGGTTACAGCCAATAGCCAAACTGCTTCTCAAAGATCTTGAACCAATTCTTCACTCCCACCCATGTTTTAAGAAATGCCTGTTTAACAGAACATTTTTGAATACTAAGAATTATCCCTTAAAATATTTGTCCACTTGCGTCTCCCTCCCTCCCACCCTCCCTATCCCACCCCTCTAGGTGGTCACAAAGCACCGAGACGCAAGAGGGAAGAGATATGGGAACATATGTATATGTATAACTGATTCACTTTGTTATAAAGCAGAGACTAACACACCGTTGTAAAGCAACTATACTCCAATAAAGATGTTAAAAAAAATGAGATAACAAGGCAAAAAAAATATTTGTCCATTTGGCAAAAAATGATATTTTCAATTTTTTTTTTTGCGGTACGCGGGCGTCTCACTGTTGTGGCCTCTCACTGTTGTGGCCTCTCCCGTTGTGGAGCACAGGCTCCGGACGCGCAGGCTCAGCGGCCATGGCTCACGGGCCCAGCCGCTCCGCGGCATGTGGGATCTTCCCAGACCGGGGCACGAACCCGTGTCCCCTGCATCGGCAGGCGGACTCTCAACCACTGCGCCACCAGGGAAGCCCGATATTTTCAATTTTTATTTGCCTTAGTCTGATTAGTAAAAAAGTGAAACATCATCATGGAAGGAAAAATAGCGAAAGCCTCTTTTCCTCATTTCTTGGGTAAAGTAGGACATATTTTACTGTAGAGGGGACACAGAGCTTCGTTACATGACATACCCCCAACTGGTTGTTTTTTGGCTTAGAACACTTTTCTTCTACATTTTTTTTTGTCAAAAGCATGGTATCTTCACTCCAGCCCTACAACATATTATTTGTTGATTCTTTGGGCTGATTTTAAGACCTGAGTCTGTAGCCCATGGATTTGCTCTGCTTGGTGTAGGGTGGGAACACTGCTACGGCCGCTTTCCTCTGCCAGGATGAGTCCGGAAAGGCAGCTGAGATGTGGACAAGCCATAGGGAAAATGATGGCTCACCTGCATGTGCTCCTCTCTGCGGCTGCCTCGCTCCCTGTGCCCTGGAGTCCTCATCCTCTCACCCACTCAAGGATTGTGACCTGCAATTATCTCCTTGCTTTCTGCATCATTTTCCTCTTCGTTTTCCTCTAGCTATTGCCCAGTTTCTCCTTAATAGCAAAACCTCCTGAAAGAGTTGCTTATATTCAGTCTCCACTTCGTCATTTCCCTTTTTTTTTTTTGGAACCCACTCCAATCAGACTTCTATTGCCCAAGGAAACCTTTCTTAATAAGATGAACAACAACGTCCTCATGGCCAAGCCAAGGGGTCATTCTCAGCCCTTGAACCTCTGTCTTCTCTTGACTTCCAGAATCCCACCCTCTCCTGGTTTCCTTCTAACTCACTGTCTCCTTCTCAGTGTCCTGACTTACGGATAGATCCTGTTCTTTTATCTGCTTTATAAGTTGGGCTCAGCCTATCTTTTCTATCTAAACTAAATTCCTTGTCAACTAGCTCATCAACAAGTGCATGTCTCCATTCCCAACCTTGGCCGTGAACTGTGGTCCAGTAATTGCAATGGCCAGTTAACATCTCCACTTGGATGTCAATATGCATCTCAAACTTAACACATCCAAAACTGGACTCACGGTACCCCTAACTCTGAGCCACCCACTGTTCCCATCTCAGTAAATGACCCCTTCCCCATTCACCTCAGAACTATGGAGTACTCATCTATTCCTTTCTTTCCCACATGTCTGACATCCAACCCACAAGCAAATCTTGTTGCTTCTACTTCTACATTAGAAATAGATATAGAATCTGACTGCCCCTCCGCAGGTCCCACCCTAGCCAGAGGGACCATCACCACTCACCTGGACAGCCTCCTGACTCACCCTCTGTTCCACCCTCATCCCCTTATAGTCTGTTCTCTATTCAGGGCCCTGGAGATCCTGTTCAAATGTAAATTAGATGAGTCACTCCCCAGCTTAAAACCTTTAGATGGTTTCTCATCCCACTTAGAATAACCACAAAGCCCTCCGTATTCCCCCCATGACATGGCCACATGACCTGTGTGCCTTCATCTTGGTCTCTCCCCTTGCTCACTCAGCTCCAGCCACACTGGCCTTCTCAGTACTTCTTGAACATACCAGGTACACTTCTGCCCCAGGGCCTTTGCACTGACCATTCCCTCTGCCTGGAACATTCTTCTTCCAGAGATCTACCTGGCTAACTCCCTCCCCTCCTTCAAGCTTTTGCTCATCTCACACCTTCTTAATGAAGTCTACCCTGAGCACCCTGTCTTAAAGGTGGCTCTCACCCACCCCAAACTACTGATCCCCATTATCCTGCTCTACTCCCTTCTTTCCACAGCACGTATCATCTTCTAATGTGCTATATAATGTATTGTTTTTTGTCTGCCTCCTCCCCCACTAGAATGTAAGCTCCACAAGGGCGGGGACTTGAGTCTGTTTTATTCTCGAATGAATCTCAACACTAGAGCAGTGCCTGGATTATAATAGTTACCCAATTGATATTTAGTGAATGACTGTAGTAGACCAGCCACATCAGCATCCCGCAGAGGAATCTCCCCACTCCAGTCAACCGTTCCCAATGCCCAGCTCCAGTTCTAAGCAGGGTCAGCAGGAACCGAAACAGCTCCAGGCATTAATCAGGAGAGGGGGCTTCTAGCCCAGGCTAACTCACTGTCTGGCCTGGGAAAGTCACCTCCCCTGTTCAGGATCCAGTCCCTCCTCTGCTCAATGGAGATTTTCTCCTGTTCTCCCTGCCTTGGCACACAGTGTAAGAGCAGACACAGGGGTATACATTTTTAGAACCATCAAAGTTGACCTCACCCACATTATGCACCTTGTGTCTGGGAGAGAGGCTCACAAGCAGCTGTTCCCTGGGGCCAAGAACAGTAAGCAGAGGCTCTGTTTTCCTGCTGATGTCACTAGGGCTCATGCTAATGAGATGGAATATGGCCTATCACCCCACCCCAGTCTCACACCTTTGGGGATGAAATGACCTTCTCATGGAAAACAGGGCAGTTAAGTTGACCTAATATCGTTCCATCAAGTTTTATTATCATTTTCAACTGATACACAAAATCTCAGGGGATATTAAGTTTTCACCCGCTTTTCTTATCTCCTTTTTAAGCCCTGGATGGCTGGGACCCGTCTTCCTCCTCTTGTATCCCCTGTGGGGCTCCACCCACAGTAGCAGCTCCATAAACGGTTACTGATTTGGTCAGTGTTTGTTTCCTGGGCCTTGAGTCGCCACCCCTCAGCTTGAGGAAAACACAGAGAGAATGAACACTGTGCCTGCCTTGAGCGACAGGTTTCATCTTGGGATTACAGTGAGTATTTGCAAAACATTTCTCAGACCGCAAAATGCTTGTGCAAACACATCCCAGGAAATCCCAACAAGATCCCAGTGGGGTAGACACTCTGACCTCCATCTGTCAGGCAGACAAACTGAGGGGCAGAGCCTGGGCCAGAACACTCTGAGCCCCGCCAGTCGTGTCCAGTCTTCTCTCCAGAGCAGAGACACATCCTCTGTTGGAGACCTTGAGCGTGTTTTGCTCATTTCCAACACGGAAACTTTGCAGGAACTGCCTCTTCAGGGCAAGCATCTGGGGGCTCCACACCCCTCAAACCGGACTCACCCCTCAAGGTCCAGCCCAAAGTCCAACTTCTTCTAGAGGCTCTTCCTGCTCTCCTCAGCCCAGAATTAGTTACACTGTGTTCCTGCACCACAAATGCTGTCTTGCAACATGTCATACCTTGCTTTGCATGGTAACTTGGTCCTTAGATCATTATTTAACGTTTTTGTGTATATATCTCTTCTCTCCCCAATGAGCCTATCAGCTCCAGGTAGGAATCACCTCTGCTCATTCACTATTTCATTCAAACGTTCCTTCAAGAAATATTCTATGCCATCCAAGAGATAAATAGATGACCAATGGTTCCTGCCCCCACAGAACTTATATTCCTTATTTCTTCCTTATGTCCCCACAGGACTTGCTATAATCCACCTGTAACCAGCGGGCGAGAGTTAACAGTGACAGCCTCTGGCCAGCAAGTTCCAGCAGTGTGTCCCTTTGATCTAGTCAAAGCTGAGTGAGGACTATTTTTAAGTAGAAAAGCAGCAAGGACCACAGAGGTGGGGTCTCTGTGTGGCTGCCTCTGGATGGCAAACCTAGTAAGGGATTCCTTTTGGGCCCTGCTCCTGGGAGAGATTGGAAGCTCCACCCATAAAGGGTCAGGGGTCATAGGCCCTGAAGAGGGCTTAAGGCTCACCAAAGGCACCCTCATGGCATAGATGGGGAAACTGAAGCTTGCAGTGGGCTTGTGCTTGCTCCAGTACTAGACTCCCAGCACAGCGCTCCTGTCCTAGGACCCCACTGAGGTATAGTTTCCTGCTAAGGGGAAAGACTTGTTTTCCCTTTAGCTGTTGGAAGCCTTTCTGGCACACAGGAGCACAAAGGTGGAAAGAGGGGTGGGGGAGAGCAGTTCACAACAGTGGCTTCAAATACTTTAAAATAGGCTGGAAGACACTCATGCTCTGGTTCTGAGCATCTCCTCCGTACCCAGCACTGGGTCAGGGACAGGAGGGAGGGGCTGACTGTACTCATGGAACTCACGTGGGACAATCAGCTGTTTGGCAAGCGTGGCCAGCAGGCCCCCTCATGGGAACAAGACCTGTGAGTGAGAGGGGCTGGCCTTGGCTGGAGCTCTGCCCTCCCTGGCAGCCCCCTCACCCTCTCTGAGTTCTCTGTGGGGGGTGAGGGGTGTCTTCCCCGAATACCAAAGCACATGGTTGTGAGGATTCAGTGAAACACCACAAGGAAGCACCTGACCCAGAAGAGACACTCAGTTCATTTTCACTCATTCAGAAGGCCGTTTTGATTATTCTCAACCACCTGCTTTGTTTCCCAAGTCCCAGAAAAAGAATCCTGACTAGTCTTCTTGAAGTAGAAATAGGTGAGTTCATGTGGCCCCAACTGCCTACCCAGGGGTCATGGTCCCGATGCTCCCGCTCACCCCACCGCCCCCAGAATCAGCACTTTGGGCTCACCACTTGTTGCCTGAGGCCAGTGTGCTTCCTCTCCCTGTTCCCCACTTTTCTTACCTGCAGAAAGGGACTGCTCCTGAAACAGGGAAGAACAAATCTGACTCCATGTTGGGATGGTGCTTTCACTTTAACCTTTGTATTGTATTCCTTCTGCTACAAGTTAATCACTAAAGGGGTATTGCCTAGAGCTTAAAGTATACATAATGGCCCATTCTCCAGGAACCCTGCCTCCCATGCCTGACTGTTAAGTTAAAATACCTTTGTTTAGCTCACAGGAAACCCCCAACACACACACACCAGGCCCACCTGTGAATGGCTGCAGGAAGGAAGAAATGATCACATCCCCTCTGGAGTCTGGCCGGAACCAGGAAATATTTCCAACAGCCGATCGCCTTCTTTTTACTTTACCTCCTCACCTCCCCCTCTTTGTTCTATAAAAGGAACTAGCGTCCAAACCTGGGCAAGATGGTTCTTTGGGACACAAGTCCACCATCTTCTTGTCTGCTGGCTTTCTGAATAAAATCGCTGTTCCTTGCCCCAACACCTCGCCTCTCAATTGACTGGCCTGTCGTGCAGCGAGCAGTATGAGCTTGGACTCAGTAACACTCAGACTTAGCCCCATGAGGTTGTGTGACTCCACTGAGACACCGCATGTACACACTCCAGTGGGTCGCACTGGATACGTGATCTTGTGCCCCTTGCCTTCTCCTTCCCGGAGTGGTCTGTTCTGCAGAGAGCGTGGGGCAGGGCTTGGAGGCTGGGCAAGAACCTCTCCTCCTCAGCCACCCCACTCCCCTCCCACCCGCTTCTGCATCCTTAGCACAGGAGACCCCCTCGCCGCTCCAGCCATCGGAAACACGCGCAGCAAGAGCCAGGCGCCAGTGCCACCACCATTCAGCCCAGGAGACAGGTGACATGTGTGAGACGCACTCCTTTATTAAAAGAGGGCAACGGCGGGAGGGTTGCTGCGGGCACCTGGCTGAAGCCAAACCACCTCCCTCCTCCCCACTCTGCCTCCACTTTTGAGCATGGAGAAGTCTAGAGACTTACAGAAATTAGGTTTCGGTACAGCCTTGAAGATGATTTATTCCAGTGGCTTCCAAACACTTTAAATTGATTTTCAGTTATGTGGGTAAAATTTTAACTGACTCCCCTCCCTAAAAGATGGGTATGCAGATTTTTTTCTATGAAACATCTAGTGCAACCTTTCCTTTCTAGATGGGGAAACTGAGGCCCATGGAGTGGATGTGGTCTCCTGGCGGTATCTCAGGAGTTGGTGGAGTTGGGACTAGAGCCCTGGTCCCCTAATGCGGCTCTTTCCACCAGCCTCCACCCTGAGGCGGTGACTGCAAAACCTGAGGCTGGGCTCCGCATCTCAGACGCAAAGAAGAAGGCAGGGTGGAGCACATGTGGCGTAAGTGGAAAAAGAATCCTGGGCCGATCCAGGAACTCTGTAAATTTATGTCCTAATCCAATTTCCTAAGAATTGGTTCTTGGAATAAGGCTAGTAGCTATAACGCAGCCTTTCTGTTGGAGAAAATTAAAATATTATTTTTGCCTTTTGCTTTTGAGAAGTGCCAAGAACCATCAGGCTTTGGGAGTCCCAGAGGAAGGAAACGTGAGCCTCGAATAATCAGGCCTCGGAGGATGTCTGTGAATCATGTTCCCACTGTGAGTCGTGGCCTGAGACCTTCCCCAAAGCAAACTTGCCTGGCCTTTCCTGCTTTCTCCACCTTGCCTTGCCTTTCTTTTCTCCCCAGTCTTTTAACGCTGTCTAGTTTGCACCCACAGAAATCACAGCATGAATGGTAAGGCCTTACTTTAGGGCAGCAGTCCCGGCCTGTTCCCAGGACACTGGTTCCACAAGAGAAGTGGAGTATCTGGCAATTCGGTCCACATCGGCGTATTACAGGCTCCATCTGGACTGAACATGTCCTGGCCAGCTGACAAGACAGCATCGCCTCTCTCCAGGCTCTAAGTTCACCTGAACATATGCCTTCAGTCCTGGAGACAGAGAGGGGTCGGGGCCATGGCAGCATGTAATAGTTCGGAAAATCTCTGGTCAGAGTCAGGTCCCTGGTTTTAGCACCAAGCATAGGATAGCTCGCCTTCTCATTTCTTCACCTGGTGAATTCCTACCCAACCTTCAAGGGCCACCACAAAAATTCCCTTCCCCAGCCCACTCCTCCCCAAGAGAGCTAATTTAGTTCTCTCCTCTAGTTCTCACTGCATTTTACTTTTATTCTATCAACACACACTTGAATTGAAGCAGAAGAAACTATTGGGAATTTAATGTATCACAATAGTTTATTAAGAAATTAATTTATATCATTTATTGCCCTTGTTGACTCACCAGAAAAGAACAAAAGCTGTCTTGACATGAGCCCCACACACTGGACGGTAGCTCGATTTTCCTCTTGTGGTCAACAAGGGTTCTCCAGCCCCTTAAGAAGCAATAAACAATTCTCCCTGTTTCTGGGTCTGAGAGAGGAAGATGAATGGGCTGGGAGGGGACCCTGGTGTGAGAATGGGCTGCCCCCAAGACAACCACTAAACCAGACTCTGTGTTTAGAAACCAGTAGAGGCAGTTAAACCAGATTATCCCAGCGGGGAGGAGAATGGGGCTTGGTGCTCCGAGGTAGAGGTTAAGATGTTTTTAGGTAAAGAACATTTGTCTTTAGAAAGCGTACACCATGCAGGGCAGACCAGTGAACGCAGTGTCTTCCTGAAATCACACAGCTGACTCATCCCACACTAGCACTGATAGAGACGTCTTTTTTAACATCTGGTACCCAGGGTGGTGTGGGGGTTCCAAGCCCCCTGCTCACAGGGCTGGGGGGGCCAGGCCTGCATCTTGTGTCACCAGGAGCAACAGCTACCATGGCAACTAGAGGCTGCACAACCCCCTTTTTAGACTGCTAAGTCCCTAGAGGGCCTTTTGCAAACCCAAGGGAGAGGAGAAAGCACGGATATGGCGATATGAGGATACAAATATACAGGATACGTTCCTTCTTGCTTAAGGAGGGTCCAAAATGATTCCATTTCCTTTTAATAAAAGCAAGTCACGCACGCAGTGAAAACTGAGATAGCACAAGAGAGTAGACAAGGAGACGAGTATCCCTCCCTCTTCAGCCGCTGGTCTCACTTTCCACAGGTGATACCATTAGTGGTGTTTGTTTGTGTATGTACACATGACATCTGACTACAGAGCTGCCACACACACACACACACACACACACACACACACACACACACACACAAGCCAGAATGCACCGTTCCGTCCTTTGCCTTCTGTCGTCTGCTTTGAAGGTTGTTCTACGTCAGCTACCTCAGTGCGACCTCATTCTTTTTAATGGCTGAAACCACCCCATTTCTGGTCCCCTTTCAATGGATTCAATCTGACTTAGACACCCTCAGGAGTGTGACGTTAACTGCACCCAAATGTCATGGTATTATTTCATTCCTATACTTATATAGGTATTTACTATTCCTCATATTGCCAAGATTTGTATCTGCATCTCTCTCCCTCCGAAGAGGTGAGTCCCCTAAAACCAAGGTCTGAGATGGAAAGTAGTTTAGCAGTGGCCGAGGAATGGGGGGGTGGGGTGTGGACAACTATGAAGGGGACACAGAGGGAGGTCCTTTGCAGTGACAGAAAAGCTCCATGTCTCGATTGTATGATGGGTACACAAATCTATATCTGTGATAGCAGTACATAGAACTACACACACACACACACACACACACACACACACACACATACTCCTGTACACACATTAATTGTACATGTAAACACTGTGTGCTTGTACCAATGTCAGTTTCCTGGTTTTAATATTACACTGTAATTTTATTCCAGATGTTGCCACTGGGGAAAACTGTGTGAAGGGCACTCGGGACCTTTCTGTACCATATTTACAACTTCTTGTGAACCTATAATTATTTCAAGGTGAAAAGCTAAAAGGTCGGAGTCTGTGGCATCCTGGTATTCTATTCCCAGGCTCTGGTGCAAGCCCCGGCACAGAGAGGTGCTGGGTAAGTATAAGCTAAAGGAGTGGAGAGTCTCTCCTTTCTGGGCCTCAGTTTCCCCATCTATACAATGAGGCCTGTGGGCTAAACAGTCTTCACATCTCCAGGCCCCACGTTCTGTTCTGTGCAGCGGCATGTGGTCCTGCCTGTGAAACCAGTCAGCTGACTCTCTGAGCACTGACCCCTCACACTCTCCCTGCTCTCCCTCCCAACCCACAGGCCCCATAGGCGGATACCCCACGTCTCCAGCAGAATATAATAGTAGTGTGACAAAATTAGTAGTCAAACTAAAATCGAAGGTGTAGCACTTTTTGAAAACTGATCTTTCTGCATACCTCTGACGTGAGCAGTGGAAGGATGTGTCAGATGTGTGTAACTAAGCCTGGTTTGTCCTACAGGCTGAAAGCACACAGCCAAGTAAAAGAATCGTGTGATAATTAAGTCTGGGGCCTCTGGACGCCAAGGCTCACCTTCCTCCAAACGAGGCTGCCTTTCCATTACCTCTGTCGACCAAGCCCTGGACTTGCTGGGATTTGAAGGAGACACTGGCTTGTCATGGACAGTGTTGGTGCTGCATCCAGAGCACCTTTCATCATTTCTGGGCCCCTGTCCACCTCCCACAGCAGCACTCCCACCTCTTCTGGGGGAGCTGCCCTCAGCTGCTGGAGTGAAGAATGCAGGGCGTGCCTGGAAGTAGGCATCCTCCTCCTCTCCCAGCAGGTCGTGGGCCACAGCATGCAAGCCCAGCTCAGCTCGGGACATCTGAGGTGTTCTTCCCACTCCAGACTTCCCTGCGGGATGGGCAGAAGCTGCCCTTATAGGCCTTTGTCTGAGGGGCCCCAGGCTTTGTCCTGCTTCCCCATCCCCTTACCTATGTCCCCTAAGAGCTTAATAAATGGCTTGCTACAAATTCATGCCTCACTACCTGCTTCAGGGCAACCCACCTGAGCAATGCTGTCCCTCAACAGTTCTAGCCATCGAGACTTTTCTCAGTGCCGCTCCTAAAGGAAGGGAGTTTGCCCCTCCCAGACTGAGGCTCAGTGAGTAAAAGATGGTTAGAGGAGCAGAGAGCTAGGCCTAAAGAGGAAGAAGAAGTAGTTTCTCCATCAAAGCTAACATCAGCTACAAGTTTAACTTGCTATTGACAAGCCACGACCCAGCAAGAGGTCTAGGACCCTCCAGAAGAGCTGGGGAGAGGAGCCTCGGTTCGCCTCTCTTGGCCAGTCTGGCCTCTACATGAAGCTGGCCTGTTGACCTTTGCCCCCCACTCTCTGTTTCATCTTCCACTCCCCTCCCTGCCGCCCCCCAGCTTTAGGCACCAGGGGTCTCTCCAGACTCTATTATTTAAATAGTGCTATTAAGGTAAGAATACATATAATGAACTACAAATATTTCAAATGTACAATTTGATATGCTTTGACATATGTAGAGATCCATGAAACTGTCACCACAATGAGGACAGTGAACATATCCATCACCCCCAAAAGTCCCCACTGGCTTTGACACTGAGTCAGTGTCAGAAAGACACAGCAACGTGAGAGTATCAACAGTGAGAGTCCAGGGACGGGGTGCCAGGTTGCACCCTGATCACACTGTTCCTGAAGGTGAATTTGCTGTGTTCCTAGCCACTAGTTTCCTCTTGGTGTGTAATGATTCTTACGCTGGCTTTCTAAGTTCTCTATCAGTTCTGTTAATGTACCAGTGGTCTTCTAATCAGTGTTGCTTAAGTTACCCAGAGCTGGTGTCTGTTGCTCATAACCTAAAACCTTTACTGACAGATGGTGGGGGTAGAGGGTGATTGTAAACAGATCACTGGACAGAGAGTTCTAGGCAGGGGTTGCCCCAGGGCCCTTCAAATCCATCAAGACAGGTTGCTCCAGAAGGTTGCCTCCCACCTAGGGTCCAGCTCCTCCGTGAGCCCTTTATAGCTCTCAAGTGGGGCTGCTTAGGACCAGGACCAGAGACACGGCTCAGCTCTCCCACCTGACCTCTGCCCTCACATGGGAGCTTATGGGGACACCAGACTGCCCTACCCCTGCCTGCTAATGTGATAAAAATAATAAGGCAACTACTCAGTAATAATCGAGGCAGATCAGAGTGGAGGCTGGGAGCGCAGCCTTTCAGATTGGCATGCCTGAATTCTTAATCCTGCCTCTGTTAATTTAATTGCGTGTACTCAGGTCTCCGCTTCCTCATCTGCAAAATATAATAGCACCACCCACAGACTGCGCTGAGATTTAATGAGGTGATCCATGCACAGTGAGTGCACAGGCGTGTGCCTGACTATGATAAAGCTCCCTGATATTTGTTTTGTCAGGTAGGGTAAGACATGCAGACATAGAGACAACGGTCACAAAGGAAGAAGAGGGTTATACTCACAGATCCCTAGAAACAGGAGGCACCCCACACCTCGCAGGGCCACATGGGGTAACGCCGGGGCCAGTCAGGACAGAGAGAGCAGAGGAAACTGGGCAAGAGCCTTTACTGCAGTTTCCATGGGAAGGATGGGTGAGGCAGGGTAAGCAGGCTTAGGACTGGCCAGTTTGAATAATTCTAGCAGGCTCTGGGGCACAGGGGCTGTCCCTAGCTATCTGGTACTTGCTCCTGGAATGATTAGGGCAGGGGGACAGATACAGCAATCCCTCAGCCACCAAAGGGCTACATGAGGACATCTGTGAGGCCAGCGAGGCTGTTAGGGCTGAAAGTCATCGCCCAAGAGACTCAGCTCCCTTTGTGGATCTGGAAGCCCAGCGGGGACCATGGTCTGGACACAGGAGCAGCAAGGGTCAAGGACCTGCGGGGATGTGTAGGAGTGGAGGAGAGGCTGGCTGCGTGTGCGTGTATATGCGTGTAAGCATTGAGTGGTGGCAGGGGAGCAAGGGGCCTCGGAAGCAGATGCATTAAATCGAGGACGCATTTCCAAATCCTTCCCCCACCGTGTTCACCTGAAGAAAAGGTCTGATTTGTACATTCTGCAGGACCCCATAGATGGGCATCGTTGGTCAACAGCTAACTTACCCGATAATGGGCTGTATCATTATTTCCTGGGGTTTCTCTTGTCTTGATGGAGCCTTGCCACCTTAGCTTAAACAGACATGCTCTTTCTCTGTTCTCCCCGTGTATGAGTCTCACTTCCCCACATCATCAGGCAGGTTGCTGAGGGCCAGCAAGGGCTTGCCTGGACCTGCCTCTTGTCATCATTCACCTGGACAGGGACAGAGCTTTCAGGCTCAGGCAAAACCACTGTTCATACCCTAATCAGTTGAGAAAAATCAAGGGAGCCTTGAAAAATCAAGGGGCCTCAAATCCAAATCGTAAGTGAAAGGACCCCCTTTTGTCCTCTTGAGGCTGAACTGTCCCAGACACAGGGAGACCAGGACTTTCTCTGTTTAGCACTGAACGGCCTGTGCTCCGCAAAACTCCTGGATCCCGGCTAGCTAGGACAGTTGGTCCCCCTACTTGGACACTAGTGATCCTTGCCCTTCAAGCCTTTGCCCAGGACTTCTGAGGGCAACTGGCAGGGAACAGATCCTCCTGTGGGACCTGCTGTGTCTATACCGAGGTGTCCCAGGCACAAGTCCCACTCACAGCTCCCTGCCTGTTAGCTCTTGGCACCAGCAGCAGGTTCAGTTCCTCAGAAGTCTGGGTTAGATCCCATCAGCTGGAGTGACTCAGAGGGCCACCAAGGGACCAGAAGATCATGCTGATGGAATGACATGAGGTCAGTAAGGAAACAGATTGAATGAGGTCCTGTTGAAAGGCGAGATCTTGGCTTGGGACAAGCAATGTGACAGGATGCTCCGGGAGACAGGAGGCTTGCATGTGTGTGATGAAGACAGGAACAGACGACCTCCCCCACATGGCTAAGAGCTTATCAGACAGCTGCATGCTCAGGCAGTGGTCCATGAGCCAGGACTGCCAAATAAGACTTACCAGCAGACACAGTGCACTGCTAAAGTAAGATGGAAATGCTGTAAAGACTCTGGTTTCTGTAGAAAAATTAAAATGTCAGCTAAGAATTTGAAAGCAAGGGGGCAAAGATAAGGAAGGTGGGTCTGAAAGAATTCAGAAGCAAGTCAGGAAAGCCCAGCCTGGCTTGAGCTGAATGAACAGAGGCGTAGGAGGAGAGAACAATGAGAAGGTAAGGCCCTGGGTCCTGGGAGAGGGACGTCTCCACCAAGGGGAGGGGCAACTCACTGAGAACCAAACGCCCACCTGACCAAGGCCTAGTCCCAGTACAGAGCTTTACAGTTAGCAAAAGCCTCCACAAGCATGTGGTCATTTGATTTGATCTTCACAGTGACCCTGTGATGTAGGAAGGCAGTGGTCACCCCACTTTATGGGTGACATCAAGAGAAACACTCCCATAGTTGCAGTGATGAGCCTCATGAGACTTCAGATGCAGACGGAAAAGTTTGGAGAGATCACCGCCCACCTTGGCCACCAGTGTGTCAGCTCACATCTTCCGTTACACTGTGACAATGGCTGGTCCAAGCTGCCCGGGTTTTCCATCCTCGTCTGCAAAATCTTCAAAAATCCACCCTATGCTGTCCCTGATCCCTAAAGCAAAAACACAATCACTGAAGCATGTATAGCTCAGGTTCATGGAAGAACTGGGAACAGTTGGAACAAAATGAAAAGCAAGAGGCTCATTTCAGCCAAAAAATCATTAAGGGCTTGGAAGCAAGCAGAGGACATGCTCTCGGCCTTTGTGTCAACAGATTTCTACAGATTGACTGGACACCGGCTACGAGCCAGACCCTGGTCAGACACAGAAATGAGTAAGACACACATCATAACTGTGAGAATCTTCCTATCCAGAAGGGAGCAGACACAAAATGGACGAAGAGCAATCATCGTGGCTAAGATTATAGCTATTATCTGCTGAGCGTGAGCCCATGCCCGGTCAACACTTGGTGTTATCTCATTTAACTGCCACCACAACCTGGTGGGACAGCACTGTGATCAGTTGAAACTGCATGTGAGGCACTGGGCCTGGGCAACAGTAAGCAGGTGATAAATACTAGCTATGGTTTAAAATAACTAATATTCCTTTTTAGAGAAGAGAGAAATGAAGCTTTAAAGGGTTAAAGTGATAGGCCCAGGATTCCACGCTCTGTACTGTTTGATTCCAAAGTCCCTTAATCTTGATACCAGTGGTTCTTTTTTTTTTTTTAACTTTTTATTTTATATTGGAGTATAGTTGATTAACACTGTTGTGATAGTTTCAGGTATACAGCAAAGTGATTCAGTTACACATATACGTGTATCTATTCTTTTTCAAATTCTTTTCCCATTTAGGTTATTACAGAATAGTGAGCAGAGTTCCCTGTGCTATACAGTAGGTCCTTGTTGGTTATCCATATTAAATACAGCAGTGTGTACATGTCAATCCCAAACTCCTGACACCAGTTGTTCTTAAATTTGTTTATTAAAAATACTGTTTCTTGGCCTTCCTGTTGGAGGTTTAGATTTTGTCAGTTTGATGGGGGCAGGGTGGTCATGATGACAAGAAGAGGTATAACTGGTGTTTAAGAGCCACGGCTTTGGTCTGAGAACCAGCTCTGCTCCTTACTAGCCTTGTGCCCTTGCTTAATCTCACCAAGACAGTTTCTTGGTCTGTAAAATGGGGTAGTAATTGTTACCCATTATGCTAATATCCCCTAAAGGCAGTTTAATCAAATGGTTGAGAGCATGAACTCCAGAGTCAAACTGCCCAAATTCAAATCTGGCTCCACCACTTACCAGCTCTATGACCTTGTGCTTTTCTGTGCCTCAGTTTCTTCACCTATAAGATGACAGTGATACTAGTATCTCCGTCAAAGCCTGTTAGATTTTAAAGTGTTCATACTCGTAAAGTTTAGAACAGGGTCTGGTGAGCAGTAAGGGCTCAGTCAGTGTCAGCTGCTGCTATCATTAATATTATTATTACCATCGTCACCATCCTGGCAAGAGGACAAGAGGCTTTAACTAAGGCAGTGGTAGTAGGATTAGATAAGAAGGAACATGGGCATAGAATTCAAAAGATGAGCTCTGAGAAGAAGCAAGAATAAGAAAAGGAGAATGTGCGGACCTTCGTCCCCAAACTGGTGGTGAGGGCAGTGGGTGGACTTGGGGCAGTCCTGGTTGTGCCACTGGCTTTCAGGGTGACCCTGAGCAAGGCCTCCCCTCTTGTGACCTCTGTCTCATCATCTTTAAAGTGAGGGGCTGGGGTCAGCCTAGCTCGTACATCTCCTCCAATTTTAACACACTGAGAGTCTAAGAAATTTCACAGTTGAAAACATTTTAATGTTTTTTAAAAATGCTCTTGTGTGCTGGTGGGTTAGGGCATCCTCCTGTGTTCACAAGTTGTAATATTTTAGGCTTTCTGAAGGCCACGTTGATTTTCAACACCACACGGGAACAGATCTATGAAACCTGGGCAGGGGAGGCTGTTTTGTGACCGAAAGTGAAGCCCAAAGGCTACTGGTTGACACACCCTCCAGACCCCGTCTTGGTGACCCAGACCAGAAAACTCATCTGACAACCCCTGCCTCCTTCAAGAAATGTCAGTGACCGCTGGGAAGTTTGTAAGAAGTTTGGCCCTATCCCCATGTCCTGCCACCTACACAGGGACAAAGTACCCAGGACTGAGGAAGCCCAGTCAATGGAACTGGCCACCGGGGTTAGTTGCCTGCTCAGCTCACTCCTGCAGAGCTGAATAAGGATGTAAGGAACCCCAACCCACTCTAGTAGAGACAAATCCAGAAGCCTGCCTCCAGACTCCTAGTCATTCCTTCAAAGCAAGAACACAGAGATGTCCAGAGCAGCCGAGGTATTTGGCAGTAAACCCTGCCTTTGCTCCTGAGTGGGCTAATTTAGTATTAGTTTTCTAGCTGATGTTGAAATGGTAAAGTTGCTCACCCCTGCTACAGTTAGTGATGCAAATGGGAGACGAGGCCCTTCCCATGACTCATGGAACACACTCCACAGAGAAGGAAAATTCTCTTTCCATAGTGGGAGAGGTACTCTGCCTAAAATAATTATATTAAAAACCAAAAAACCCCCAAAATCTACAGAGCCAAAGCTACTGCCAGTTCTTTGTGCTGCTAAACACAGACCCTGAGGAGACTGACAAATATTTATCAGGGTTTCTTTATGCATTTTGACCTGTGAAGGACTCAGAGCTTGATGTAGAATTGGGTTGGAGAGCTGGAAGGTGCTGGAATTTTGGGTTGAAGGAGGCAGCTAAAAACAAAAGAGCTGTGGAGTAGATGTGGAGGATCCAAGATGATGGTGGCAAGCTGGCCAAAGAAGGGAAGTTTCTAAGTATGTTGGGGAATTTAGAAAATCATACACATACTTAGAAAAGACCTGAGAAGATCCTAAACCTTCACTTCTGGCTAATTTCTAGACTTGGTACAAGCAAGAAGCGAAGGCTAAGGCTAAACAGCTTGCCCCAGCACAGAGCTAATCTGTGAAGACTAGGAGAGGTGGTTTGCTTGTTTGTTTGTTTGTTTTTAGCTCCTAACATTCAAGGAAATCTCTGTCAAAACACTAGCTAACCATAAGCTAAAGGAATGTAGACTTCAACAACAAAACATGGCAAGGAATATAATCTTTGAAAAAATAATTTGGAAAAGTCACTAAACCATAGGTGACTGAAGCTTCAAAGAGACAATCCAAGATGGCAAATCCTGGGGAAGAGGAGATTTAATTTCCAATGTTTCCACATTGTAATATTCAAATGTTCAGTTTTCAACAAAAGTCACAAGACATACAAAGAAGCAGTAAATCCAGGCATTGGACAAAAAGACATAGACTTTATATCAATTAACTTTAATATGATCGGAGAGCTAAAGGAAACCATGGTCAAAGAACTAAAAGAAAGTAGGAAAATAAAGAACAAAATGAGAATACCAATAAAGAGATACAAATTATGAAAAGGAACCAAATAGAAATTCTGGAGCTGAAAGGTACGATACTTAAATGAGAAATTCACTAGAGAGATTCAACAGATCTGAACAGGCAGAAGAATTAATGAACCTGAAGATAAGATTATTGAAATTATAAAAGTCTGAAGAACAGAAATAAAAAGTATAAAGGAAAGTGAACAAAGCCTAATGGACCCATGGGACACCATCAAATGTACCAACACACACATTTTGGGAGTCCTAGTAGGATGTGAGAAAAAGAAAGAAGTAGAAAGAATATTTGAAGAAATAATGGCTGAATACTCGCCAAATTTTATTAAAGACATGGATCTTCATATCCAAGAAGCTCAATGACCTCCAGGTATGATAAACTCAAAAAAATCCATACTAAGTGCTATAGATTGAATGTTTGTGTCCCCACCTTCTCCAAATTCATGTTGAAATCCTAACCCCCAATGTGATGGTATTAGGAGGTGGGGCCTATGGTAGGTGATTAGGTCATGAGAGCTTTTCCCTCATGAATGGGATTAATGCCTTTATAAAAGAGAACTCTGAGAATTCTCTTGCCTCTTCTGCCATGTGAGGACACAGTGAGAAGATGGCTGTCTATGAACCAGAAGCAGACTCTCACCAGAGAGTGAATCTGCCAGCACCGTGATCTTGGACTTCCCAGCCTCCAGAACTGTGAGAAATAAATTTCTGTTGTTTTTAAGCCATGTAATCTATGGCATTCTGTTATAGCAGCCCAACAGATTAAGACACTGAGACATAATCAAACTGTTGAAAGACAAAGAGAGAATCTTAAAAGCAGCAAGAGAGAAGTGAATTATTATGTACAATGGATCCTGAATAAGATTAGCAGCTATTTCTTAGAAGAAACCATGGAGCCAAAGGCAGTGGGATTACATAATTAAGTACTGAAAGAAAAAGAGCTGTCAATCGAGAATTCTACATGTGGCAAAATTATCCTTCAAAAATGAGGGAGAAATTAAGGCATTCACAGATAAAAGCTGAGGGAATTCCTTATCAGTAGATGTGACCAACAAGAAATGCTAAAGGGAGTCTTTCAAGTTGAAATAAAAGGACAGTTGTTAGTAACACAAAGCTGTATGAAGAAATATAGGGGGCTTCCCTGGTGGCGCAGTGGTTGAGAGTCCGCCTGCCGATGCAGGGGACATGGGTTTGTGTCCCGGTCCGGGATGATCACACATGCCGTGGAGTGGCTGGGCCCGTGAGCCATGGCTGCTGAGCCTGCGCCTCCGGAGCCTGTTCTCCGCAACGGGAGAGGCCACAACAGTGAGAGGCCTGCGTACCGCAAAAAAAAAAAAAAAAAGAAATATAGGTCTCCAGTATAAGTAACTACATGGGTAATCATGAAAGCCAGCATTACTGTAGTTTTAGTTTCTAACTCCACTTTTTATTTCCTACATGATTAAAAGAAAATGCATTTTAAAAACTATAAATCTATTATTGAGCACACAGTGTATAAAGATGTGATTTGTAACAACATTAACATAAAGGGGTGAAGACAGAGCTCTATAAGAGCAGAGTTTTTGTATGCTGTTGAAGTTGGTATCAATTCAAACTAGATCATTATAAATTTAATATGTTATATGTATTCCCTTTTATAACTACTAAGAAAATATCTAAAAATTATACACAAAGGGTAATTAGAAGTGAATCAAAAAAGCTCACTACAAAAATCAACTAAACACAAAAGAAAAGAGTAGTAGAGGGAATAAGAGACAAAAAGATATTAGACATACAGAAAATAGCAAAATAGCAGAAGTAAGTCCTTCCTTATCAGTAATTGCTTTAAATGTAAGTGGATTATATTCTCCAACCAAAATGCAGAGATTGGTAGAATGAGTGAAAACAAACAAACAGGATCCAATTATATGCTGTCAAAAAAGATTCACTTTAGATCTAAAGGCATACATATGTTGAAAGTAAAAGAATATAAAAAGATATTCCATGCAAACAGTAACCAAAAGAGATGTGGGCCGCTATCTGCTATCAGATAAAATAGACTTTAATTGAAAAACTGTTACAAGAGAAAAAGCAGAACATATATTCACAAAAGGGTCAATTCGTCAAGAAGATATAACAATTATAAATATATACACACAAAATACCAGAGCTCCCAAATATATGGTGAAAATGTTGAAGGAATAGAATGAATAATAATAGAGACTTCAATATCCCACTTTCAATAATGTATTAAGCATCTAAATAGAAGATTAATAAGGAAATAGAACAGAAATAAACTTGAACACTATAATCAAACTAGACCTAACAGACATATATAGGATATTCCACCCAACAACAGCAAAATACCTGTTCTTCTCAAGTGCACATAGAACACTCACCAAACTAGACACTATATCAGTCCACAAAAAAAAAGTCTCAGTAAATTTTAAAAGATTGAAATCATTCAAAATATTATCTCCAAACACAATAGAAAAGAACAAGAAATCAATAACAGAAGTAAAACTGGAAAATTCACCAATATGGTGAAATTATACTATGCACTTTCAAACAACCAATGGATCAAAGAAGAAATTACAAGGGAAAGTAAAAAATACTTAGAGAAGAATGAAAATGAACATACAATATACCAAAATGTCTTGGATGCCATGAAAGCAGTGCTGAGAGGGAAATTTATAGCAATAAATGCCTACATTAAAAAGAAGAGGACTTCCCTGGCGGCGCAGTGGTTGAGGGTCCACCTGCCAGTGCAGGGAATGTGGGTTTGAGCCCTGGTCTGGACGGATCCCACATGCTGTGGAGCAACTGAGCCCATGCACCACGGCTACTGAGCTTGCGCTCTAAAGCCTACGAGCTACAACTACTGAGTCTGTGTGCCACAACTACTGAAGCCCGCACACCTAGAGCCCATGCTCCGCAACAAAGAGAAGCTACCGCAATGAGAAGCCTGCACACTGCAACAAAGAGTAGCCCCTGCTCGCCACAACTAGACAAAGCCCGTGCGCAGCAACAAAGACCCAACGCGGCCAAAAATAAAAATTAATTAATTAATAAAAAAATAAAAAGAAGAAACATCTTGAATAAATAACTTAGGGGCTTCCCTGGTGCCCGTGCTTCCAATGCAGGGGACATGGGTTCCACCCCTGATCGGGGAACTGGGATCCCACATGCCGCATGATGCAGCCAAAAAATTAAAAATAATAATAATTATTTAACATTACACCTTAGCCCTTTCCTCAGCTGCCGCTAAGGTGCTCGGTCCTTCCAAGGAAGCTAAGGCCCTCACTTCATCCGGCGACTAGCGCTGCGCCTGGCAGCCCCTGCCTAGCACTGGCCCGCACCATGGCCTCCGTCTCGGAGCTCGCCTGCATCTACTCAGCCCTCATCCTGCACGACTATGAGGTGACGGTCACAGAGGATAAGATCAATGTCCTCATTAAAGCAGCTGGTGTAAATGTTGAACCTTTCTGGCCAGGCTTGTTTTCAAAGGCTTTGGCCAATGTCAACATCGGGAGCCTCATCTGCAATGTGGGGGCAGGTGGACCTGCCCCAGCAGCTGGGGTTGCACCGGCAGGAGGTCCTTCCGCCTCCACCACTGCTGCCCCAGCTGAGGAGAGTAAGTGGAATAAAAGAAAGAAGAATCTGAAGAGACTGATGATGACATGGGCTTTGGTCTTTTTGACTGAACCTCTTCAGTAACATGTTCAATAAAAAGCTGAGCTCTTAAAAAAAAAATTACACCTTAAAGAACTAGAAAAAGGAGAACACGGTCAACACAAAGCTAAAAGGAGGAAGGAAATAATAAATATTAGAGTGAAGATAACAGACTTAGAGAATAGGGAAATAGAATCAATGAAAATAAAGTTAGTCCTCTGAAAAAATCAACAAAATTGACAAACCTTTAGCTAGAATGACACAGAAGGAGAATGAGAAGATTCAAATAACTAAAATCAGAAATGAAAATAAGGACATTACTACCTACTTTACAGAAATAAAAATAATTATAAGAGAATACTATGAACCATTGTATGCCAACAAATTAGACCTAGATGAAATGGACGAGTTCTTAGAAACACAGATACCAAAAACAGACTCAAGAAGAAATAGAAAATCTTGACAGACTTATAACCAATACAGATTTAATCAGTAATCAAAAACCTCCCAAGAAAGAAAAGTTCAGGACCAGATGGCTTCACAAGTGAATCTACGAAAGATTTAAAGAAAAATTAACGACAATCTTTCACAACTCTTCCAAAAAAAAGAAAAGGAGGGAATACCTCCTAATTCATTCTATGAGGTCAGATAAACACATTACAAGAAAAGAAATCATGGCTCAATATCCTTTATGAATGTAGGTGCAAAAATCCTTAACAAAACACTAGCAAACAGAATCCAGCAGCATATTAAAAAGATCAGACACCATGTCCAAGCAGGATATATCCCAAGAATGCAAGTGTGGATCAACATAAGAAAATCAATCAGTGTGATACACCACATTAATAAAATAAATGAAAGGACCATGTTATCATCTCAACTGATGCAGAAAAAGCATTTGACAAAACTCAAACACCCTTTCATGATAAAAACACTCAAAAGCTAGAACTGATTGGAACTTTCTCAACATGATAAAGGGAATTTATAAAAACCCCACAACTAGCATCATACTCAACGGTGAAACACTGAAAGCTTTCTCCTTAAGATCAGGGAGTAGATAAAGATGATCACTTCATCATCATCACCATTGCTATTCAACATTTACTGGAAGTTCTAGTCAGAGTAATTAAGCAAGAAAAAGAAATTAAATGCACCCAGAAGGAAAAGAAGTCAACCTATCTGTATTTGCAGACGACATGATCCTATATATAGAAATCTCAAATAATCCACAAAAGAGCTACTATAACTAACAAATAAATTCAGAAAAGTTGCACAGTAGAAGATCAACACCAACAAAATCAGTCGTGTTTCTATACATCAGCAATGAACAAGTTGAAAACAAATCCATTTACAATAGCATTCAAAAGAATGAAGTACCTGGGAAAAAATTTATCCGAAGAGGTGAAAGGCTTTTACACTAAAAAATACAAAACATTGTTAAAAGGCATTAAAGAAAACCTAAATAAAAAAAATCATCCTTTGTTGATGGAATATTGCTATTTTAAGACAGAAATACTACCCAAAGATATCTACAGATTCAATGCAATCCCTTTTAAAATTCAAACAGCCATTTTTTTTCAGGAATGAAAAAGCCAGTTCTCAAATTCATATGGAATTACAAGGTGCCCTGAATAGCAAAAACAATCTTAAAAAAGAAAAACAAAGTTGGGGGACTCGCATTTCCCATTTCAAAACTTACTACAAATCTACAGTAACCAAAATAGTGTCATAATAGCATAGGAATAAACATATAGATCAATGGAATAGAATTGAGAGTCCAGAAATAAACTCATTTATCTATTCCAGTTGATTTTCAACATTGGTGCAAGACCATTCATTGGGGAAAAATAGTCTCTTCAACAAATGGTGCTGGGACAACTGGATATCCACATGCAAAAGAATAAAGTTCAACTCCTACCCCACACCACATACAAAAGTTAACTCAAAATGGATCAGTGACCTAAATATAAGAGCTCATACTACAAAGCTCTTAATAAAATTTACACTATCATATGCACCTTGGAAAGCAAGGACTAAAGAAAGAATTTTCAAATGAACAAACAAAAAGAGCTAACACTGGGACTTCCCTGGTGGTCCACTGGTTAAGACTCCAAGCTCCAAGCTTCCACTGCAGGGGGCACAGGTTCGCTCCCTGGTCAGGGAACTAAGATCCCACATGTCATGTGGTGTGACCAAAAAAAAAAAAAAAAAAAAAAAAAAAATATATATATATATATTTCACCAAAATATGAACACATAAAACAGTATCTTAAAATGCCTTAATCCAATGTAAACATTTTCTCAAAATAGAGTTTCAAGCACTTTGCCAGAATATAAAGGAGATATTTTGAATGTTCTCAAATCATGCTATATGGCACTGGCCCTATATAACCATAGAAAACCTCTTTAAAGCTGCAAGTAACACAAAGCTATCATTTATTAAGCACTTAGTATGTACTAGTCCCTTCACATATGCTATTGCTTTTAAACCTTCTAACTCACTCAATACCAACAGGTATTCTACATCACTAAAAAAGACAATAGAAGCTACACTAAAAAATAATAGAAGCTACAATCTGGAATTCCCTCAGTTTTTTGCTACCGAACCTATAAGCCCACCTTTATCTCAACCCATTCTTTCTCCTTCCCTCCTATTGCAATAAAGGAGATGTTAAATCTTTTCATCTAAAGTAAAAATCCTCTACCAGTGCTCTGGACCTCATTTGTTCCATTAACTATCTTCAACCTCTCCTTTTCTACTGGCTCCTTCTCATCAGCTCCTAAACAGGACTTAGTCTCACCTATCTGAAAATAACAAACAAATAGTTTCCCTGGGTTTTACTTTCCCCTCCAGATATCGTATTTTTCTCTCATTCTAGTCAGTTAAATACTTCATGAATTGTCTACATTTTCTATTTACATTTTCTTATCTCAACTTACTCTTCCAATATGCCTTCCTCATCAACACCTCTACCACAACCATTTTTGCACTAATTGGGTAGATGATTTTCAGTCTTTATCTTGCTCAATTTCTCAGTTACAACAGTGTTAACTCCTCCTTCTTTCTTTAAATATTTTGCCTTTGGCTTCTATATAACTATACTTTTCCTAGTATACCTTCTACTTCTCTATTCTTACCCCCAGTTGCTTTAGGAGCTCCTTTTCCTTATTTGTCTCTTTAAATTAGAGTTCCTTAAGCCTTAGTTCTAGGTCTTCTTCTCTTCCCTATATACTACATAGAGAATCCCCCCACTTCAATGGCTTAAATTTCCATTTATATGCAGATAGCTCCCAAATACTTATTTACAGCTATTTCTTAAGCTCTAGACCAATATATCTAACTGGGACACGACTCATAGGCATCTTAAATTTAATATATTCAAAAATAACATTTCCAAAATCATCTCACCCATAAACATGCTTCCTCTTAAATATACTGTAATATGTTAATACTTACTGAACATATAATTATGGGCCAGGCATTGCGCTAAGTGCTAGGATTACAGCAATGAACAAAACTCTCATGGCCCCTGCTCTCCTAGACTTAGTCTGGTGAGGGGAGACAAACATTAAACAAATAATTATACAAATAACTATAAAATTATAATTATGATAAATGCTATTAAAAAAACAAAGTACACTACCATGTACCCAATGGCTCAAGTCAGAACCATAGAAATCATTCCTGACTCCTTGCTTTGTCTTGTACATCAATCACCAAATTCTATTGATTCCTAATTCCTAAATATCTCTCAAATTCAACTACTTATTTCTATTTCCTCTGTTACCATCCAAATCCAGAACATCATCATCTTTCACCAGATTCCTATAAGTCTCCTAACTGGCCTCTACTTCCAGTCTTGTTCCTTCCTATCCTTTATCTACACTGCAGCCAAATAGAATGATTTGTTAAAAGTGCTTAAAATCTTTAAAAATATTCTTATTGCCTTTAGGATAAAGTACAAACTCTTAAACACAACTAAAATCCCTGGACATCATATATAAAACAGACATAAGTAGACTCTAAAAGGTGGACCAAAAAAAAGGTATACTGGCTAAAGACCTCTGAACCCAAGAAATGACATGGTACTGCATTCTCCAGATTTCTTTCTTTGCCTCATATATCCCAGACTTGGAGCTAAAGAAGCTGACAACCCAGAAACAGGAAAAGGCACATACATAAAAATAAAAATCTCATAAAAGCCACTCTCTTTAGCCAAAGGATTTGGAAGGGGCAGGCTAGCAATGCAGAAAACTTTTAGCCAGTAACCACTCTATTCCAGCCAAACAGTACAGAAAAACTGTGACCTCCAATCCAACCATCTCCACTAGCAAAAGCCAAGTAGGGATGCTGCCCTCACCAGTGTGGTGTCAGAGAAGGCTGAGTAAGAAGCCAGAACTTTCATCCCTGTTGGGTGTACTGAATCCCCCACTACATGTTAGTGGAGACCATATGGAGAGTATGGACTTCCATCTCCGTTCAGCAATAATAAGTCATCCTTCTTGCTCACCACTACCGTGGTATCAGAGGAGGCCTAGTGGTGAGTCAGAACTTTCACCACTACCCAGCAGGTATGATAATCAACTGATGTCAACACCAAGATAACAGAGATGTTAGAATTATATGATAAAGATGTTAAAGCAGTCATCATAAAAATGCTTCAATGAACATTATAAACATGATTGATATAAATGAAAAAGTATAAAATCTCCCCAAAGAAATAGAGTCTTAGCAAAGAATTAGAAGATATAATGGAGTACCAAATGAAAATTTTAGAATTAGAAAATAACTGAAACAAAAAGCTCTGTGAATGGTCTCAACAGAAGAATGTGGGGCGGGGGGTAGGGAACAGAGGAAAGAAAAGGTAAACTTGAAGGCAGAATAATAGAAATTATCCAAATCTGAATGAGAAAGTAAATTGAAAAAATACATGGAGAGAGCCCCAGGACCCATGGTACTATAATAGAAGATCTAGCATGCCTGTCACTGGAGTCCTAGAAAGAGAGAAGAAGGTAGAGTTGAAAAAGTACTCAAAGAAATAATGAATGAAAAGTTCTCAAATTTGGCAAAACCCATAAACCTATAGGTTCAAGAATCTGAACAAATTCCAAACAGGATAAATCCAAAATAATCCACACAAAGACATATTATAGGCAAACTTCTCAAAATTAAAGTCAAATAAAAACCCTTGAAAGCAGTGAGAAAGAAGTGACATCTTACCCTAAGAAAAGACAAAACAAATGACTGTGGATTTCTCATCAAAAACCATGGAGGCAGGAAAAAAGTAGTACATTTTTCAAGTGATGAGAGAAAAGAAACTATCAATCCAGAAGCCTATATCCAGCAAAAATATCCTTTAGAAATGAAGGGGAGGCTTCCCTGGTGGCACAGTGGTTAGGAATCCGCCTGCCAATGCAGGGGGGACGGGTTTGATCCCAGGCTCGGGAAGATCCCACATGCCGTGGAGCCCACAACTACTGAAGCCTGTGTGCCTAGAGCCTGTGCTCCACAACAGGGGAAGCCACAACAATGAGAAGCCCACACGCTGCAGGGAAGAGTAGCCCTCACTCGCTGCAATGAGAGAGAGCCTGCACACAGCAATGAAGACCCAACACAGCCAAAAATAAAAAATAAATAAATTTAGAAAAAAAAGAAAGGAAGGGGAAATGAAGATATTTTCAGACAATGGAAAACTAAGGGTACACTAGAGAATTCTACCAAATGTTGAAAGAATTAACACCAATTTATGCAATCTTTTCCAGAAAATAGAAGAAAGAGAAACACTCCCAACTCATTTGATGAAGCCAATATTACCCTGATACCAAAACTTGTAGACAAGGACAGTACACACACACACACACACACACACACACACAAAGAAGAAAACTACAGGCCAATAGTTTTCATTAATATAGATGCAGAAATCCTTAATGAATATTATTAGCATATAGAATTAAGCAATATGTTAAAAAAAAGATTAGGGGGCTTCCCTGGTGGTGCAGTGGTTAAGAATCCGCCTGCCAATGCAGGAGACACAGGTTCAAGCCCTGGTCTGGGAAGATGCCGCGGAGCAACTAAGCCCGTGTGCCACAACTACTGAGCCTGCGCTCTAGAGCCTGCGGGTCACAACTACTGAGCCCATGTGCCACAACTACTGAAGCCCACGCTCCTAGAGCCCATGCTCTGCAACAAGATAAGCCACCACAATGAGAAGCCCACGCACTGCAATGAAAAGCAGCCCCCGCTCACCGCAACTAGAGAAAGCCTGTGCGCAGAAACGAAGACCCAGCGTGGCCAAAAATAAATAAATAAATTTATTATTTTTTTAAATTAGGGACTTCCCTGGTTGTCCAGTGGTTAAGACTCCATACTTCCACTGCAGGGGGTGCAGGTTCAATCCCTGGTTGGGGGACCTAAGATCCCACATGCCCTACAGCACAGCCAAAAAAAAAAAAAATTAAACACCTTGGCTATTTTAGTTTCCTAGGTTTTTACTGGATGGTTTTAAACAACAGAAATTTATTCTCTCATGGTTTTGGAGGTTACAATTCCAAAATCAAGGTGTTAGCAGGGCTATTCTCCCTCTGACACTCTGGGTAGACTCTTTCCTTTCTTCTTCCTTGCCTCCAGTGGTGCCTGTTGGTCCTTGGCATTCTAATCTCTGCCTCTGTCATCACATGGTGCTCTCTCTGTGCCTCTGTTTTCACATGGCATTCTTATCTCTTTGTAACAGGACACCAGTCATACTGAATGGGGGACCTTGCATTTGGCAGTTGTTCCTTAGATATAACACCAAAGCACAAGTAGCAAAAGGAAAGATAAATTTGACTATATCAAAATTTAAAACTTTTGTGCTGCAAACAATACCATTTAAAAAGTGAAAATACAACAGATAAAATGGAAGAAAATATTTTCAAATTATGTATCTAATATGGAACTAGTATCCAAAATATATAAAGAATTCTTATAACTCAATAATAAAAAGGCAAATAACCTAATTTTAAATTGTAAAGGATCTAAATAGACTTTCCTTCAAAGATGATATACAAATGGCAAATAGACACATGAAAAGGTGCTTGACATCATTAGACATTAGAGAAATTCAAGTCAAAACCACAATGATATACCCATTTTACTCTCACAAGGATGGCTATAATAAAAAAAGCAGACTTTGACAACTGTTAGGAAAGATGTGGAAAAACTGAAACCTCATACATTGCTAGTGGGAAAGTAAAATGGTTCACTCCTTTGGAGAACAGTTTGGAAGTCCCTCAAAAAGTTATACATAAAGTTACCATATGACCCAGCAATTCTGCTCCTAGGTATACACCCAAGAGAATTTAAAACATATGTCCACATGTACATATATAACAGCATTATTTCTAATAGCCAAAGAGTGAAAACAACCCAAATGTCCATCAACTGATGAATGTATAAACAAAATGTGGTATATCCACATAATGGAATATTATTCAGCCATAAGCAGTAATAACATACTGGTACATGCTACAATATGGATGAACTTTGAAAACATTATGTTAAATGAAAGGATACTGTATGATTATATCAAGTATCAAGAATAGAAAAATCCATAGAGACATGACACCAATTAGTGCTTGCTAGGGGTTAGGGGAGAGACATAGGGTTTCCTTCTGGGGCAATGAAATTCTGGAACTAGATAGTGTGATGGTTGTCAGGCTTTATGAATATACTAAAACCACTGATTTGTACACTTTAAAATAAACATTAAATAATAGTGATAACACAAAATGCCTACAAGGTTTCAGAGAAACTCATATATTTCTGGTGGCTATATGAAATGATACAGCCACTCTGGAAAACAGTGGGGAGTTTCTTATAAAACTGAATACAATACAGCAGTTTCATTCCTGGGCATTTATGCCAGAGAAATGAAAACTTATGTTCAAACAAAAACCTACTAATGAATGTTTATAGGAGCTTTGTTTGTAATAGCCAAAAACTGGAGAGGTGCTTAACCTGTTTAAGAACAAGAGGTTCTTAAACAGGTGAATGGTTAAACAAACTGTGGAGTGCTACTCAGCAATAAAAAGGAATTAATGGGGCTTCCCTGGTGGCGCAGTTGTTGAGAGTCCGCCTGCCGATGCAGGAGACGTGGGTTCGTGCCCCGGTCCGGGAAGATCCCACATGCCGTGGAGCGGCTAGGCCCGTAAGCCGTGTCCGCTGAGCCTGTGCGTCCGGAGCCTGCGCTCCGCAACGGGAGAGGCCACAACAGTGAGAGGCCCGCGTACAGCAAAAAAAAAAAAAAAAAAAAGGAATTAATGATACATGCAACAACCTTGATAAATCTCTGGAGAACTGAGTGAAAAAAGTCAATCCCAAAAGATTATGTACAGTTTGATTCTATTTATATAACGTTCTTAAAATGACAAAATTATCAACATGGAGAACAGAACAGTGGTTATCAGTGGTTAGGGAGAGGTGAAGGCAGGACGAAAGTGGGTGTGGCTATAAAGTGACTGTATGGGCAATATGAGGGATCATTGTGTTGATGGAAATATTCTGTATCTTATATCAATATTTGTACATTAGTTGTGATACTGTACTATAGTTTTTAAAGATATTACTATAAGTGATATGAGTAAGGAATACATTAACTAGATTTCTTTGTATTATTTCTTACAACTGCATATTTACTTATATTTATCAAAAAATAAGAAGTTTAATTAAAAAATAATAGGTCACAACAATGAGACTACTACACACACCTATCAGAATGGTAAAAATTCAGAACACTGACACCAGCAAATGCTGGTGAGGATGTGGAGAAACAAACTCTCATCACTGCTGGTGGGAACACAAAATGGTACAGCCACTTTGGAAGACAGTTAGTTAGTTTCCATAGAACTAAACATACTCTTACCATATGATCCAGCAGTTGTGCTCCCTGGTATTTACCCAAAGGAACTGAAAACTTGTGTCCACACAAACACTTGCATGTGGATGTTTACATAAACTTTATTCATAATTGCCAAAACTTGGAGGCAACCAAAATGTTCAATAGGCAAATGAATAAACTGGGATACATTCAGACAATGGAATATTATACAGAGCTAAATGAGCTATCAAGCCATGAAAAGACATGGAAGAACCTTAAATGCATATTACTAAGTGACAGAAGCCAATCTGAAAAGCCTACAAGCTATATGATTCCAATATGACATCCTGGAAAAGGCAAAACTACGGAGAAGGTAAAAAAGATCAATGGTTGCCAGGGATTAGGGGGAGGGATGAATAGGCAGAACACAGAGGATATTTAGGGCACTGAAACTACTCTTTATGATACTATACACTTACCCAAACACAGAGAATGCACAATACCAAGAGTGAACTCAAATGTCAACTATGGATTTTGGGTTATAATGATGTATCAAAGTAGGCTCATCAATTGTAACAAATATCCCATCTGGTGGGGGACGCTGATATGGAGGAGGCTACGCATGTATGGGGATAGGTGATATAAGGGAAATCTCTATCTTCTGTTTAATTTTGCCTAAAACTGCTCTGAAAAATAGTCTGATTTTCAAAAGGTAAAACCATTAAAACACTATAATAGAACAGGGGAATTCTGTAAAATCTCAGAGTGGGAAAGGCAAGACACAAAACATAAAGACACCCAAAGAAAAAATGTGTAAATCTGATTTATAAATGTTTTAAATTTCTACATGGAAACACCAAAATACAAATAATAAACTAGACAAAATATCTGTAAAACTACGACACAAAATTCCGATTTTCTTATTATATTAACAGGTTGTATGCATCACTAAGAGCAAACCAGTAGAGAAATAGAAATGAATAGATCATTTCTACAGATAAAAATATAAATATGAAAAGAAGTCCAACTCATAATTAATAAATATACACTAAAACAACAACTAGCTAGCATTTTTCATCAATCACATTGGCCAAATGTAAAAGTTTGTTAAAGTTATCGCCAAATGTAAAAGTTTGTTAAAGTATCTCACTTTCAAAGTGTGAAAAAACTGGCACAACTGAAAATGTATGTCCACACAAAAACACGCACACAGATGTTTATAGCAGCTTTATTCATAACTGTCAAATCTTGGAAGCAACCACGATGTCCTTCAATAGGTGAATTGATAAACTATGGTACATCTGTACAATGGAATGCTATCTAGTACTAAAAGACATGAGCTCTCAAGCAACAAAAAGACACGGAGGGATCTTAAATGCATATTGCTAAGTGAAAGAAGCCAATCTGAAATGGTTATATACCATATGATTCTAACTATGACATTCTGGAAAAGGCAAAAGTATAGAGACAGTAAAAATATCTGTGTTGCCGTGGGCTGGAGGGGTGGGAGAGACAGAGATGAATAAGTGGAGCACAAGGCCTTTTAAGGACAGTGAAACCATTGTGTATGATATTGTGATGCTGAATACATGTCATTTTACATTTGTCAAAACTGATAGAATGTACAACACAAAGAGTAAAACTTAATGTAAACTATGGACTTCAGTAATGATAATGTATCAACATTGGTTCACCAATTGTAGCAAATGTACCACACTAACACAAGATATAAATAATAGGGGAAACTATGGGGGAAGAGAGGGAGGTATGTGGGAACTCTGTACTTTTTAATTTTTCTGCAAGCCTACAACTGCTCTAACAGAATAAAGATCTAATTTTTAAAAACTGGGCACCATTGGAGGGTTCTATGAACAAATTGTTTTGAAAACTGTTAAACACAGAGAAAGATTCAAGCATTTGATACCTTTCCAATACACACTGGACTACTGGGGACTCAAACAATATATGGGAGGAACTTTCTCTTTATAGACATATTCCAGCTAATAAAGGAAGGAATGATATCCCCTTCTTGTAACATTTGATCAATTTATCTACGTAATAATCATCATAGGCTGCTAATAATACAAAAAGAAACATACCAGATTGAGGAATACATCAACATCTTAACAAAAAACAAAAACAAACAAAAAAACCAACCTGAGTCTGAAAAAGTCTCTCTAGAGTCAACTACCAACTTACCAGAAACATACTAAATGGCACTATGGGGATATAATAAGCAAAATCTGTGCTGTGTAAAACCATAGGTCCAATGACCAATTTCGCTGACAAATAAATTTCAAGGGGAAAAAAAAGAGGTGTAGTTTAAAAGAGACTTAACGAGTCAAATCAACCAATCTCAACGTGTAAACTTCATTTGGATTTATTTAGTTTGTTTCATTCAAATAAACTAAATTTTTTAAATTATTAGACAATCAGAAATGTGAACATTGACTAGATTTGATGATTTAAAGAATTATTAAATTTTTATGTGTGATATTGTGGTAGTGGTTTTTTAAAAAGCTTATAGAGCTTCACACTCCTATACTTACAGATGAAATGAAAAAGTTATCTGGCATTTAATCCAACATAAAATAGGAAAGAGGGAAAGCGGTTTAGGTGGAATAAGACTGGTCATTAGTAGATAATTGTTGAAACTGGATGATGGGTACATGGGTTTATTAATCTGTTTATTTTGCACGTTTGAAATTTTCCATAGCAAAATTATTTTTTAAAAATAATCAACAGTAGGGCTTCCCTGGTGGCGCAGTGGTTGAGAGTCTGCCTGCCGATGCAGGGGACACGGGTTCGTGCCCTGGTCCGGAAGAATCCCACATGCCGCGGAGCGGCTGGGCCCGTGAGCCATAGCCGCTGAGCCTGCACGTCCGGAGCCTGTGCTCCGCAACGGGAGAGGCCGCGGCAGTGAGAGGCCCGCGTACCGCCAAAAAAAAAGCAACAGTAGTAAACGGTAAAAGTGTTATTATGAAATAAAACCTTTGTAGTCCTTTTTGTAATATAGCTAATTGTGTGTGAATTATTTCTGATCCCTGCTACTCGCTCAGTCACCATATCCATTCAATCACCAAATCTTGTTGATTCTACCGCTTAACTGCCACTTCTTTCCATCTTAGTCCAAGCTAAATTTGGCCTGCGCACAGTACACTTCAACTTTTGCCTACTTTCAAAACCGTAGCCAGAGTGGGTTTTTTTTTTTTTTAACACAAATTTGATCATACCTAGCCTTTGCTTAAAATCTACTAATGGCTTCTCATTGATCATGGGATAAAGGCTAAAATCTTTAATATGCAATTTGAGGCCTTGCAAGATCTATTCCAACCCTGTGTACCTTACCAGCTCCATCTTAAGATGCTCTCCATTGCCCTTCTATACTCCAGCTACTTCTTGAACTTGCCATACTCATTCTCAACTCAGAGCACTCACACGTGCTGTTCTCTCTTTCTGGAATGCTCCCTTCTCCCTTACACACACCCTCATCCTTCAGATCTCACTTTAAATGCTACTTTCTCAGGATAGCTTTCCCATTATTCTTGGTCTTGGTGAGGTCAAATTTCTCATACTTTTATAACAACTCAAATTTTAAAATTGTTGAAGTTATGTCTGTCTTTGCTGCTATAATACGATTTCAAACAGAGAAGGAACTAAGTATCCCCAAATCCAGCATTTTGTCCTGCACATAGTAAAAGGTCAATAAATATTTATTAAACTATAAATGACTGACTTGATAAGTGAATAAATAAATGAATTTAAATATAATACCGGTCAAATCATGAAACAGAATTACCTGTACCATAATTACAATATTACAGTTAACCTAAATGGTGTTAGTCATACTCCCAAATAAAAGATTTGCAAAGCTTCAGTGTATATGTATATAAACAAACAAAAAGAGAAAATAAGTGAGAATGATTTCATTACAAATCCCGGTTACAGTCCCTCACTGATACTCCAAAAGTATTTAACAACAAAGGAACAGGGATGTATCTTAACGTATCATCCACCTTTCAGAGGAGGCACATATATATTCAAATAAAAGTTCTGATACATACTCCAACTATGCTATTCAGATAGAAAACTCAGATCCTCTGAAAGAGTAATAAAGACCACATATCCTAAAATTTTACATTTATATGCAATTATTGAAAACCAGCGACATATACAGACTGCACAAGTCTCTTAAGTCTTATAAAATGGATGAATTTACTAACCTATTCAAGTAAAATCAAAGCTTAAACATTTTATGGATTAGATCTTTATAACTTTTAAAATTAATGAGAAAAAACTACAAACTCCTGAATCAAAATTTTATTTTAAATTGTTAGGTTTTAGTGTATATGAAAACTTTTCATAATACATGACATATAAAGATGTTAGCACATTGAACTACAATAGAAAATGTTTTTATACAACTTTTGAATCACTAATATGCTTATTTCCCCTGTGAATGAATGCACAGTTAGCTTAGATCAACTTTCTCATGAATATCAAGTAGTTTTTAAAGTTTTATATTATTGTTTAATAACTTCCTAATGAGGTTTTGAGTTTCTCCTTGACTTACACATAATATTGTTTTTAATATATTGAATACTGCAGTAGCTTTTCCTCTCATCTCTGGTGGAACATATTTAATATCTAAATATTCAGGTAATTTAGACCTAGAATTATACAGCATGTTAATAACAGTTTCAATGTCATCAACTCCATCACTGCTTTGTCCTAGTGGTAACATCTGGGATTTATACATTTTTTCTAATTTATGTTCTGCTGCTGTTGCTAGAGCAAGGCTTCGTTTTAGGTGTTCTTTAGAGGCTCGAATGTCTGCTCTATATTCTGGCTTGAAACTCTCAGGAAGAGGTACCTGTTGCACCTGTGAGCCAATATCTTCAATTTTTTTCAAAATGTCTTCATTATACAAATTGTGTGGTTCAGGATTTTCCATTTCATAGTTGCCTGAGAGCTGAGGAACATCTTCTGTGGCAATATCCAAGTCAGTGTTCCTACTTAAAGAGGTGACACCTTGACTTGTAAATGATTCAGTAACACTTGGCAATTGCTTTGGTGCCTCAGTTTGACTTACAGTTGGCTCTGGCTCTGGCTCTTCTTTCTCAATATAAGGTTCTTTTGCATGTAAATCAACAGAAATGTTATTTGGTTTAATTGACCAGAAAGCTATACTTTTAGTATGTTTTTTCTTCTCTATTTCCAGTGTGAAGCCCCTAGTAGGGAAAGTTGTAGTTTCTTCACTGACAGGATTGATTAAAACATCATTCTCAGCTGGAGCTTCATCATGTGTAAACTTTACCTCCTTAAATTTTGATACCCTCGATCCTACAGAATCAGCATTATTTGGAGACTTTGATCTGTTCTGATGACCTGGCTCCTTAGTGGGAATACTTAGTACTAGGTTCTGTAAAACTTGTACATAATGATTCAATTTTTGTTCTTCGTCAGGCGTCACAGTTATTCCTTAAGGGGAAAAAACCAAACAATAAGTAACATTTATTATTATGTATGACATATTGACAGAATCTACTCACCTAAATTTACTTCATATGCCATCACTTAAAAGTTGAGATAAAGAACCAAGAAATAAAGCACCTTTGACACAGTCAACTCTCATTTAAAGGAACAAAATTATTTTTTCCGATTCTTATTAAAACAGATGAGCAAAATTAGTGCAAAAGTTACATATTAACACAATTCTCTATATCTCTTTGCTTTTACTCTCCCACATAACTTATGATTCAGTAGGCAACTTACTAAAACAAAATTCTTGGTTATGTCCTCTAACACAGTGGTGTGCTGTAGTAGGCTTAGAGTGGCTCACCAGAGCCAATTATTAAATTTTTAGGAATTTTGTGAGCCAGATGGTAAAGACAGACATTGTTAAAAATTAAATTATCTGAATTTACAATTAAGTAAATGTATTCAAAACAAGGTAATATTCAAAACTTATCACTTTTATTTTATTTCATTTTCCTATTATTTATGCTCTTGAGGCTATTTACATCTAGTATGTTACAAATGCTATATAATGGTATGCCATTGTTTATCTCTTTCACCTCCCTGATGAGTGATATCAAGTAGGTAGTTTGAAATCAACCATGGTGAGAGTATCTGCCTCATGTAAATGGGCAAACACCATAAGTCAGGGTGTACCCACCTCTCAGAAAAGCCAGTTGTTAAACATTTACTGGTATACCACTGCCTTCAACCCAGCAAAAATCTAACTACAGCCTGTGGGTCACATCCACCCAAATATTTTCATAAATAAAGTTTTTTTGGAACTCAGTCAGTCTTGCCCCTTTGTTTATGTATTGTGTATGGCTGCTTTGGGCTGCAGCAGTAGAGTTGAATAGTTGGAACAGAGACGATATGGCCTACGAAGCTGAAAATACTATCTGGCCCTTTACAGAAAAAGTTTACTGATTCCTGGTTTAAATCATCCACATTTTACTCTTACAACAAAATGGCAGTTCTATTTATACTGGTATTTTGCAGTATCTGAGTGGTGAAGCCTCTCATTTCCAATGTGGAAAACGGAAAAGATTATTGAATAATATATTCTGAAATTCTGCTCAACGCCCCAACTCCAGAGTCAGAAGTTTTTAATTTTAAGTGTTAGAATTTTGTGTTACATGTAATTTTGAATTGATTTCGCCACTGTCATGGATACAAACTGATTTAATTCAAGGAAGTAAGTCACTTTTTCCCAAACACTAATGAATAACTTCTATCTGAACCCTCCCTCTGCAGGCAAAATGAAATAACAAACTTTCTGCTCAGGAGGCACTTTTATTCAGCTCTTTGGCAAGCACAAAATAGTCCAAAAACGATTTACCTCCTCTCTTAACTCATCTGTTACAACTTAGAAAGACCAGATGGAATTTTAATCAAAATTGAAATTATATTTCTAAATTTTAAAAATCTTAACCAGAACAGTTTAGTGAGTCAATGTGCTAGTGGAAAGACACTAGACTTGTCTACTAGAGATCTAGATTCTAAAAGGAGACTCTGTGTTTTATGTCATGTTCAGAAAAGTCTTGCATACCCCGAGATCCATTTGATGATGATGGGTGAAAAAAGAAAGATATAGAACATAAGGTAGATTTGTATATTATCCTTATAATTTTTTTTTTTTTTTGCAGTACGCAGGCCTCTCACTGCTGTGGCCTCTCCCGTTGCGGAGCACAGGCTCTGGATGCGCAGGCTCAGTGGACATGGCTCACGGGCCCAGCCGCTCCGCAGCATGTGGGACCTTCCCGGACCAGGGCACGAACCCGTGTCCCCTGCATCGGCAGGCGGACTCTCAACCACTGCACCACCAGGGAAGCCCTATCCTTATAATTTTTATGAATCAGTGACATAGCATCATACATTTGTCTGTGAACTGAGAACTTTTTTAATGGATTAGAAGCATGACATACCAAATTCATGTGGGCATTTGCCCCAGAGGAGAGGGAATGGGACTGAAGTTGGTTATTAAAGGGGTCATTAGACTTATCTATAATGGTTTACTCTCTAAGCACACACACACAATCACTTAGCATAGTAAACCATTAAAAGTCACATCTTAAAAAGGAAAATAACTTATTTATGTATTCTTATATTTATAAAATGCATTGTCCTGAATCTAGAGTTTTCCTGAAGGAAAATATTAAGTAAAATGAATTTGTAGCCTAGTGCAGTCAAAAAAAACCTTTCATTCTGGTCCTGGTTCTACCAGTTTCTAGCATCATGACCTTAGGTAACTACCTAATTTCTCTGAACATTTACTTAACTATGAAATTAAGATACTATATCTGCCCTTTTATCTCACAGAACTAAATAAATTAGTTATTTGAAACACTTGAAAAGCTACAGAGCACTGTATAAGATAATATTATTCTCTATGAAGGCAAAACTGGTTACATTTCTCATTTTAAAATATAAATTTAAATCCCTAAAAAGAAATAGGCTTTGGATTCTATTTAGTAAAAAAACACTAGAAGCTCTCCTGCTAAAGATAAGGAAAAAGATCAGAATACTAATATCTCCATTACTCTTTAACATCATGTTGGAGGTATCAGTCAATGTAATGAGACAAGATAACTGGAAGCATGAGAATTGGGAAGAAAAAGATAAAACTATCTTTATATGCAGATGATATAATTATACATCGAGATAACACAAAAGAATCCATTGAAAAGCTACTACATGGAGTAAGAGAATTTAGTAAAGTAGCAAGTTATAAAATCAACATACAAAAATCAATATACAAATATAAACCAGTTAGAAGATAAAATGAGAAAGAAGATGCTATTATGATAACAAAAAATGAAAGAAAATATCAAATCATAAATTTAAAAAGACATGTCCAAAATTTATATGAGGAATTATACTAGGCTGAATATAGACATCCAGAGACCAGGTCCTAATCCCTGGAACCTGTAAATGTTACCTTACAAATAAACGAGTCACAGGTATGAAATATACAGTATGGAGAATATAGTTATAATTATGTAATATCTTTGTATGGTGACAGATGGTAACTAGACTCATGGTGGTGATCATTTTGAAATGTACAGAAATATCCAATCACTGTAGTGTGTAACAGGAACTAACATAGTGCTGTAGGTCAGTTATACTTCAAGAACAAACAAACAAACTCACAGAAAAAAGAGATTAGATCTATGGTTACCAGAGGTGGGGGTGGGGGGGAGGGGAAATTGGATGCAGGCAGTCAAAAGGTACAAATTTCCAGTTATAAGATAAGGACTAGGGACGTAATGTACAATACGCTAAATATAACGCTGACGTACATTATATATGAAAGTTGTTAAGAGAGTAAATCCTAAGAGTTCTCATCACAAGGAAAATTTTTTTTCTCTACTTCTTTAATTTGGTATCTACATAAGATGACAGATGTTCACTAAACTTACTGTGGTAATCATTTCATGATGTATGTAAGTCAAATCACTATTCTGTATACCTTAAACTTATACAGTGCTGTATGTCAATTATAACTCAATAAAACTGGTGGTGGGGGGGAAAGAGAGGTAGATAAACAATAATTTTTTAAAAGAAAAGAAAAAAGAGTCCGTGCAGATGTGATTAAGTTAGGGATCTTGACAAAGGAGATTAACCTGGATTATCTGGGAGGGATCTAAATCCAGTGTTTTTATAAGAGAGAGACAGAGAGATATTTGAAACACACACAGAAGAGGAGGCAGAGTAGAGTGAAGCGGCCATAACATAAAGAATGAGAGACAAGGAAAATATTTTCTCCTAGAGCTTGCAGAGGGACCACAACTCTGCCCTACACCTTAATATTGGCTCAGTGATGCTGATTTTAGATTTCTAGCCTCTAGAACTGTGAGAGAATAAATTTCTGTTGTTTTGAGACACCAAGTTTGTGGTAATTTGTTATAGCAGTCACAGAAAACTGATACAGGAATATAATAAAATCTTCTGAAAGACATAATGTAAACTTCAACAAATAGACATACCATGTTCTAAGACAAGAAGATTCAAAATAAAGATGCTCAGGTGTCAGATTCTCTGTTAATTTTACACTTAATATGTTCCTAGTAAAATATCATTCATATGTTAAAAATATTAATGAAGTTATAAAAATAGATTATAAAGTTCATTTGAACAGAGTAAGAATAGCCAGAAAAACAAGAGGCTAGCCCTATTATATATTAAAATATATTACAAAGCCTCTATTATAAAAATAGTATAGCATCGTACATGAATAGACAGATGAATGGAACAGAAAATACAGAAATAGATGCAATTGCATATTGAAATACAGCTAAAGGTGAGGGAAGGTTTCAATTTATGAATTATTCCAGCTAATAAATGAAGAAGCCATTTATAATTAGAATATAATTATTTTGCAATGTATCAATGATTATTTATATCACAAAAGACAAAATCAGACATATGCTTCCTGATAAAAGGACACAGTACCACCTATGAAGTGGTCTTGCAAAAAAGGTCAAACCTGAGTCTAACAAGTTTCTCTAGATGTAACTAACAACATATGGAAAGTACAAGAGACAACAAAAGAAAATATAAAGTACACCATGGGCATATACTCAGCAAAATCTAGACTACGGAAAGCTATAGGACATATGATCCAATTTCCTCAACAACTGCAAGGGGAAAAATAGAGATGAAGGAGGAACTACAGATTAAAAGAGAATTAACAAACATATCAATGAATTACATGCATGAATCTTATTTGAATCTGAATTCAATTAAACTGGAAAAGAGAGAATCAGGTAAGTTTGAACACTGACCAAGATATTTGATAATATTAAGAAATTACTATCTTTTTAGGTGTGAAATTCACATGTTGTAGTTTTTTAAGGTACTTATATTTTAGTGCTTTATACTGAAATATTTACTGATAAAATTATGTGACGTCTGGAATTTGCTTCTAAATAATCCAAGTCTTAGGAGTTGGGGAGAGGGACCAAGCCTTGGGGAGAGGGATCAAGGAGGTAAGGTGGAAAGGAATGTGGGTGGAAATATCAATGAAACAAGATAAATTATAGGTTAATAATAGTTGAAACTGGTTATAGATATATGAAGATTATACCATTCTTTCTACTTGTGTATATATTTAAACTTCTCCATGATAAAATGTTTTTAAAAACCTGTTTTGGAAAAATTTAAATTCTGGGCAACTATTCATAAGCAAATCTAAAGTCTGCAACCAACAGTGGTTTAAATGCTTCTTAAAAGACATTGCTATTAGATTACAGTCTGCTAAACATTCAATTTTTAATTAACTTGTCTCTTCTCAAAGTAGTAAATAGGATACCCAGGTTACTATTAGGCAAATTAGATTGTCAAAGGACAGAAATAGGTGATACTTATTGCTAGTTGATTCCTAAAAGAACTGAAGTACTCATAATCCCTTTATACTGAAACTCAGGCAACTCTAAAAATCCTGTTCATGGCTGCCTAAAAACAGAGCACCCTACCTTCTACCTTGCTTTCCCTCCCCTCTTCATGTACTCTTTGTCTATACACTGTTCTATTGTTAAATCCATCCTCTCCGCACACACTTCCCACCTCCTTTTTTCCTCCAAAAACATCTACATATTTCATATTGACTGCTCTTGCCAGTCAATTTGATCATTATAAAATTGTTCACAAAGCATCTGAAAAAGAATAAATATATGTATATGTACAACTGAATCACTTTGCTGTATACCTGAAGCTAACACAACATTGTAAATCAACTATACTCCAATATAAAATAAAAAAATTTTTAAATGTTCACAAAGCAAGGTAGTAAAAGATAATGAAGGCTCAAATATCCCTACAAATGCCCCTGGCCACTGTGAAAATCTGCTTTTCCCCATTCTTCAGGAGGTGCTAGAAAGATGAACAAAATTCAAATTCTTACAAAGACCAGACTACTCTGCTAGAAGTTTGGTTATTATACTTTGGATATTTGCAGTCTACCCTGGTGTACTTTATAATATTCCCTCTATGTTCACCAGTTAGTGATCCAACCAAACACTGCAATGTCTTAGAATGTGGCTAAAGTAAGAATCTCTTCCACCCTGAGAAGCCATAATGCTGCCTGGAAAGTGCCTCAACTAAGCAGAATGGCTACCTGCTAATGCAGGTTTGAGGTTTAACAGGAATCACAGATATGGAGATTATATCAATAGCTGAGCTTGGGACTGCCTGCACTTTTCTTCTTGGAATAGTACAGGGAGAATTAGTCACATGACAGAAATAACAGAAAAGTAAACAAAATAGTAAAACTGTAGGAACAAAAGTAGCATGAAATCTGAAGGGGAAATTGAAAAACAGTGATTGAAAAGACCATAACAGCTCTGACTGACTGAGTGATTACTATGTGCCAGGCACTATACTAAAGGCTTTGGATGTGAAATGCTTTTTTAAATTAATTAATTAATTAATTAATTTATGACTGTGTTGGCTCTTTGTTGCTGCGAGCGGGCTTTCTCTAGTTGCAGCGAGCGGGGGCTACTCTTCGTTGCAGTGCACGGGCTTCTCATTGCAGTGCCTTCTCTTGTTGCGGAACACAGGCTCTAGGCACGCGGGCTTCAGTAGTTGTGGCTCGCTGGCTCTAGAGCGCAGGCTCAGTAGTTGTGGCACACGGGCTTAGGTGCTCCGCGGCATGTGGGATCTTCCCAGACCAGGGCTCGAACCCGTGTCCCTGCATTGGCAGGCGGATTCTTAACCACCGTGCCACCAGGGAAGTCCCGTGAAGTGTTTTTATAAAGAGGAAAAGGAGGACACCTAGAAAGGATAAGTAATTTGCCTGATATTATATTTAATTTATAAGTGGTAATAAGGGATCCAAACACAGGCTGCCTTACTTCAAGCAGGTACACATAACAAGTACACAATGTTGTCATAAAAAGATGACACTAGGATGCTGGTAAAATAGTAAAAGTATGATAATAAAATTGTTCTGAAGGAATTCAGCTCTATTTTTAAATACACATGAATACTAAAATATCATAAATAAATAGGTAAAATATACAAAATTTTGCTCTACTGTCAACTGGACCAAAATATATCCCTTTCATGTATTAAGATGTATTGGCAATATTAAAAATAACTGATCCAAATTTAACATGTTTTCTTTCTTTCTCTCTTTCCTTCTCTCTCTCTCTCTCTCTCTCTCTCTCTCTCTCCTTCCCACACCATGCTGTGGGATCTTACTTCCCTGACCAGGGATCAAACCTGCGCCCCCTGCAGTGAAAGCACAGTCTTAACCAGTGGACCACCAGGGAAGTCCCTAACGTTTTCTTAACACAAAGTATGGGTAGGAACTGACAGTCAATGACTTACAAAGCAATATATTCACTTCACACAGAGGTAAAAAAGCAAATTAATTAATTTTGAGTTTATTCTGAGGAAAATAATAAAATCATGATTTAAAATGAGTAATGAGGGCTTCCCTGGTGGCGCAGTGGTTGAGAGTCCGCCTGCCGATGCAGGGGACACGGGTTCGTGCCCCGGTCCGGGAAGATCCCACATGCCGCGGAGCGGCTGGGCCCGTGAGCCATGGCCGCTGAGCCTGCACGTCCGGAGCCTGTGCTCCGCAACGGGAGGGGCCACAACAGTGAGAGGCCCGCGTACCACAAAAAAAAATAAATAAATAAAAATAAATAAAATGAGTAATGAAATATAAAACTTCAATCAACAAACAGTACATTCAAAACACACACTTCCTCCTCATAGAATAGTCAATTAAAGGAGGAAGAAGAGGGTTAAGGAATAACATAAAAGTCAATTAGCATGAAAACTTGCTAAAATTCACTGTTCATAAACAAATGCAAGTTAAAAACAATTTTTCTTTTACCAATTAGGCAGAAAAACTTTTTAAACAATAAAACCTAGGATTGTCATGTGCATAACTTCCTTACTTTCTGATCCCCAGATTTTTCATTAGTCTCTCTCTAGCACGCTGGTCTTTTCTTTATAAAACTTGGGATAATTTTGATTATGTATATATTTAATGTTTGCTACATATGATAAGCTCTTTGAGAGCTGTGACCATGTCTGCTTTGTTTTCTGTTTCCCCTGTTCTAACCAGTGCCTAGCACCACAGTAGACAGTCAAAAGGCATCTGTTAAATGAATGATTAAATGAATGAACCAAATGCTGGCAAGTATGTAAATTAATTGTACTTCCCATAATTTACCTTAAGGAAATAATCACAAGCAAAAAAATTTCTAAAGAAGAATGCTGTAGAGGAAAACTAAACTCCATGTTATGTTTAAGATAAATCTGCGGTCTAAAGACTGTTTTTTATTGTTTCTTTGTTTTGATTTGGTTTAAGTTTGCTTTTTGTTTGCTTTTGGCTAATAGTCCAAAAATAATTAGGAAGAAAATCTGGACAAGTAAAAAAAGTTCTTATTTTAGGCAAAGCAGGCAGTTTTTTTATAATAAAAGATACTGCTTTCACCATATTTTTCTGAATTTCTAAATCTGGTTTATCTAAAACAACATCATAAACATTGTTGTTAAACAGCTCCAGTTTTCAGGAAGCCCCTGAACTTCTAACTGGTTCTTACTAAAAGGCATAATATAAGTTGAGATCACATAAATTTAACTAAATTTGCTTATGTTCTATTAACTTTCTTTTATTGCATTTTATCAATCTCTAAAATAACATCACATTAACATAACTTTAAGAAAATTATAATCTTAGGCAATGTTAAAATATCTTCATGGTTTATCTATTACATATTTTAAAGTATACAATTTAACGGTTTTTAGTATAGCCACAGTTGTGGAACCATTACCACAATCTAAATTTAAAACACCACCCCAAAAAGAAGCCCACCCCTAACCCTCAGCCTTAGGCAACCACTAATCTACTTTGTCTCTCTACGAAATGCCTATTCAAGACATTTCATATAAATGAAATCATACAATATGTATTCTTTTGTGACTAGTTTTCACTTAGTATATTTTCAAGGTCATCCATGCTGTAGCATATATCAGTATGTCATTCTTTTTTTTTTTTTTTTTTGCGGTACACTGCTGTGGCCTCTCCCGCCGCGGAGCACAGGCTCCGGATGCGCAGGCCCAGCGGCCATGGCCCATGGGCCCAGCCGCTCCGCGGTATGTGGAATCTTCCCGGACCGGGGCACGAACCCGTGTCCCCTGCATCGGCAGGCGGACTCTCAACCACTGTGCCACCAGGGAAGCCCTGTCATTCATTTTTATGGCTAAATAATGGACCATTGTACTGATGTAACCCATTTTGTTTATTCATTCATCAGTTGATGGACATTTGGGTCATTTCTACTTTTTAGTGATTATAAGTAATGTTGCTATGAACATTCATGTACAAGTTTTTGTGTGGATGTATTAATACATTTTCATTTCTCTTGAGTACATGCCTAGGAGTGGAACTGACACTATGTTTAATCCTTTCAAGAACTACCAAAGCAACTGCATTCTCACCAGCAGTATATGAGGGTTCTAATTTCTCCATATGATTCCAATACTTGTTATTGTCTGTCCTTTTGATATGGCCATCTCTGTGGGTGTGAAGTCCTATCTCATTGTGGTTTTGACTCATATTTCTCTAACAGCTAATGATATTAAGCATCTTTCCATGTGCCTGTTGACCATCTGTATATCTGTTTTAGAGAAATGTCTATTCTGATAGTTTCCCCAGCTTTTAATTGAGTTGCTTTATTATTACTGAATCGTAAGAATTCTTTATATATTCTGGAGACCAGTCCCTTATCATTTATATGATCTGAAAATATTTTCTCCTACTCTATGAGTTGTCTTTTTACTTTCTTAAAGTTATCATTTGTAGCACAGAAGTTTTAAATTTTGACATAGTTCAATTTATCTTTTTTTTTCTTTTGTTGCTTATGCTTCTGGTGTCATACCTAAGAAAACACTGCCAAATCCAAGGACACAAAGATCTACACCTACATTTTCATCTAAGAGTTTTATAGTTTTAGCTCTTACATTAGATCTATGATCCAGTTTGAGTTAATTTTTGTATATGGTTTGAGGTAAGGGTCTAACTTCATTTTCTTTTCCTGGTGTCCGAGCACCATTTGCTGAAAAGACTATTCTTTTCCCCACTGAATTGTCTTGGCATCCTTGTTGAAAATCAATTGACCATAAGTGTAAGAGTTCCTTTCTGGACTCTCAATTCAATCCCATTAATATATATGTCTATTCCTTTTTTTTTTTTCTTAATGTGTGGCACACTTTTATATTTTCTATTCTCTTCTTTCTTTTTAAATTTAATTTTTATTTTATATTGGAGTATACTTGATTTACAATACTGTGTTAGTTTCCAGTATACAGCAAAGTGATTCAGTTATATGTATATATACGCCTCTATTCTTTTTCAGATTCTTTTCCCATATAAGTCATTACAGAATATTGCGTAGAGTTCCCTGTGCTATACAATAGGTCCTTGTCGATTATCTATATTATATATAGTAGTGTGTATATGTTAATCCCAAACTCCTATATGTATATGTCTAATCTTATGCCACTACTACACGGTCTTGTTTACTGCAGCTGTAATACTAAATTTCGAAATCTCCTTGAACTTTGTTCTTTTTCAGGATTGTTATGGGTATCTGGGTCTCTTGCAATTCCATATGAATTTTAGTATCAGTTTGTTAATTTCTACAAAAAAAGCAGGCTAGGATTTTGATAGGGACTGTGTTGAATGTGGGATCCTCCTGGGCCGGGGCACGAACCCGCGTCCCCTGCATCAGCAGGCGGACTCTCAACCACTGCGCCACCAGGGAAGCCCACCTTTGTATAATTGGCTACATTCTACTCCAATTAATGAACAGTCAAATTATCTTGTTTGGGGTTACCTGTAATTTTTAAAATTGTTTTGTTGTTAAATATACAGTTATCTGATGTATTCTCTATCCTAATTCTTTAATTTTAATTTGAGATTGTTGATGTTTTAATGGACAATTCTTTCTTGGTAGCAGCATTACAATACTAGAGTTTAAGGGAAGGCTGTTTTTTATTAGTATACTTTATCGGATGGATGAAAAATATAAGCAGTTTGATCTGTCACTGTCAAGAATTTTATTTGATTAACCTAATGACTCATGTGGTTATGTGCATAACCTTTCTATACAAGGTATGCATGTACTACAAACCTTTCTTTTTTATACAAGTTCTTTCTGGTAAACCCAGTTTTGTATGTGCAAGAAATTTAGAAAATTCCAGTCATTTAAATTTCTATGCAAGATTTTATATATTTGCATACATTAAAATATAATGCTTGGGCTTCCCTGGTGGCGCAGTGGTTGAGAGTCCGCCTGCCGATGCAGGGAACACAGGTTCGTACACCGGTCCGGGAAGATCCCACATGCCGCGGAGTGGCTGGGCCCGTGAGCCATGGCCGCTGAGCCTGCGCGTCCGGAGCCTGTGCTCCGCAACGGGAGGGGCCACAACGGTGAGAGGCCCACAAACCGCAAAAATATATATATATATATATATAATGCTTGTAAACTAGTTGGTAATATTTTGTTTCTTGGTTTAGGCACTGGTTACACGGGAGCATTAACTATAAAAATTCATTAAGCCATACATTGTGATTATGCACTTTATTCTACATATATTATATATTTAAAATCTCATTTTTGTAACTGTTTTGCATTATAGTTACTAGACATTAACACATTTTTAAATCATTTTTAAAGAACCAGAATTTATAAAATTTAATTTTATCAATAGATGTTATTTTCATTTTAGTTAGCAGAGCTAACTGAAGACATACATAAACCAAGTTATATTTACCAGTTTCATTATGCCATAACTTTTATCACTTTAAAGAGGAAGTTAATATAAAATTTCTTAAATTTAAGATTATGAATCTGAAAATAGAACTCATAAGATTTTTTTTCTTCTACCAAAGAGTTAGGAGTGGTTTGGTTCCCCTATCACAGCTAAGAAACTATGGTTTATGTGACCAAAGATATTGTAAATTTTTTTAAATTAAAAAATATGATTTTTAGGTTTAGTTACTCATTTTAAGCTATAAATAATGGTTTTAACACATGTAAATTAACTGGCTTATTTTATTTGCTCAAGAAACTGCATAAAAAACCACTCCAAGAAAACTTAGTGCTCTGTTTTCTGTGCAAATATACTGTACACTAATCAAGTTTTGAAAATGATATTGGGAAGTCTCAAGTTCTTAAAAATACACCATTAAGCACCAATTAAAATATCTAATTTCATGAATATATCTAACTGAATAAAACTTCAATTGGTAATAGGTGTGAAAAAAAATTTCTTCTACAACATCTATTTAAAAGAATGGAAATATATAAATGTATTTTTTGTAAACATCCCAAAGGCTACACCTTTATCTGTTTCTGGAGAGATTTCCTAATCAGTAAAGCTAAAACGCATTAAGTGTTTTAACTAACAATTTTTTCCAGAAAAACCTTACTCTCAAAAAAGGGGTGGGGGGAGAGTTTTTATGCTCCTAAAAAGTGACAGCATGCCAAAAATTACAATAAAATGTAATGACAGTAATAAAATGCTAACATTAAAAAGCTTATTTAGAAACACACCTAGTTCCTTTGAGACTAAAATTTTAAAAAAGGAAAAAACATGTCACCCTAAATCTTGGCCAAAGAACCAATAGTTTCTAAGCCGAATAAAGAGGAAAACTAAACCACTCCCACTTCTTCTTTGGTTAAAAAAGGGTGGGCGTGGGGGTTTGATTTCTTTTAAAAGATATATAACCTCAAATTTGGGAGCTTTAATATGAAAAATCTTTACTTCAAAGGGTAATAAAATATAGGGTAATGATAACAGTAGGTAATTTTAATACATCTTTGGGAAGTTCTTTATTTAATGTAACAATTTAAAATTTCAGAAGAATATTGGTCAATTTTAGGTCTTTTTAAAAATTTTGCTTTTAAAAAAGTATTTTTATGTGTTTTACTTGTATGGTGATTGTGGAGTTATCACAGAATACAAAACTGGAAAGCAAATAGGGCACATCCAAATCTATGCAGAATTTGGGTTTTTGCACTTGAGGTCCACATAGCTAAACTTTTCAAGAACTGTACTGAACAACACATAAATAAAATGTGAATATGGGATCTCACTTGAAATGTGTTACAAACCAAACACTTGGTATCTTAAAAACTGGTTATTATAAAACTTATACAATACTGTAAAGTCACAAGGACCAACAGAATTCTTCCATTAAAATGTTCTATGTAGAGTCTACCTTTTATAGTCCTCTGATAATACTTAATATGAATTGTATTTTACTTTGACATTAACTTGGTTATAATTACTGACATTCTTAATTATGAACCTGCAAACTAAAACAATTTTAGATTAATAGCATAGGTATTTATCTAAAGATTTTTAAAAGAAAAAAACTTGAGGTTTGGCATCAAACTGATTTTAAAGTAAAAAGAATGTTGCTAGTAAAATAATGTACACTGGTTAATTGCCTATAATAATTAAAAATTAAAGGACAATTTTAGATAAACTCTCAAAATATTGAATTTACTTACAGTCTTTCTAAATTATTTAGAGTACTATGAATCACTACTCAGATAAAATTCTACCTAAATAAATTAAATGGATATCTGATAGTCAATTAAGACTTCTCTCCGCTTTCCAACAACTAGTACCTTATACACAAACTGGAAAATAATATAGACAAAAGCACTATAAACTTAATTCCAACATATTTTGACCAAAATTAAAAATAAAAACAGGGGCTTCCCTGGTGGCACAGTGGTTGAAAGTCTGCCTGCCGATGCAGGGGACACGGGTTCGTGCCCCAGTCCGGGAAGACCCCACATGCCGCGGAGCAGCTAGGCCTGTGAGCCATGGCTGCTGAGCCTGCGCGTCTGGAGCCTGTGCTCCGCAACGGGAGAGGCCACAACAGTGAGAGGCCCACGTACCGCAAAAAATGAAAAATAAATAAATATAAATAAAAACAGGTCATCACATAATTCCCATGCATGTCCTACTTGGGTACTCTTGTTTACTTGTAAAACACACTGCCTCTTCCATAAGCCCCAAATAAAATGTTTTAAAACAATATATCTGGACTTCCACTTCCAAAAAGATAGAAAACATGTATTTTTCCCCGTATCCTTACTACTAAGCACAGTTAAAACCCCTGAACATTATATGCAAGACAAGCATGAGATGAGAAGACTTGGAAAGGTGGAGAGAGGAAGAGAGATCAACTAGGCACTTCAGGACCTGAGTAATGACACAGCAGTGAATTCCCTGGGTTTTCTTTTTGCCACATATACCCTAGACTGGGGACTGGAGATGCTGGCAATCCAGAAACACCAATGGACACAGACAAAAACGGCTCCAAGAAAAGACTGCTCTCTGCATAGCCAAAGGACCAGGAAAATAATAGCTGAGCAAGACAGAAAATTTTTTTAAGAAGCCAAAACCACAGAAAATACCGCAATCCTACCCCTCCACCAGCAAAGGCTGAGTGGTGAACACAGACTTTCACCCTCATCAAGCTTCACTGAGCTGCCCCGACCCCTCCGCCCTTATCCCACAGAAATGCCGCTGCAAGTGTGAATACCTCTTCTCTTCAAGTAGAGAAGACTAAGCAAGGAGCTAGGACTTTCTTCTCCACCCCGTGGTAACAACACAACACTCCCCATCTACCACTGAAGTGGTGTCAGAGGTCTATTTAAATCTGTAGCAGAAGAGCTAAAGAGATGTAGGAGATGATACAGATGTTTGAATTATCTGACAGGGATTTAGAAGTAGCCATCATAAAAATGCTTCAACAAGCAATTATGCACATGTTTGAAACAAATGAAAAATAGAAAGCCTTAGCAAATAAATAGAAAATCTCAGCAAAGAAATAGAATATATAAGGATGAATTCAGTTTTAGAACTGAACAACACAATAACTGAAATGAAAAACTCAATGGGTAGGCTCAACAGCAGAAAGAGGAAAGAAGCAGTGAAGTGGAAGAAGAACAATAGCAATTACCCAATCTGAATAACAGAGAGAAAATGAAAAAAAAAAAATTGAACAGAGCCTCAGGGTCTTGTGAGACTGCAACGAAAAGATCTAACATTCATGTCATCTGAGCCTTGAAAGGAAAAAAGAAAAAGGATAAGTCTGCAAAAGCATTCAAAGACATAATAATAGCTGAAAATTTCCCAAATTTGGCAAAAGACATGAATTTACAGATTCAAGAAGCTGAGTGAATCTCAAACAGAATAAACCCAAAGAAATCCATGTCAAGACATATCATGGTCAAACTTCTGAAAACTCTAAAGACAAAGAAAAAAATCTTGAAAGAAGCAAGTTAAATGACAATTTGAATTCTCATGAGAAATAATGAATGTCAGAAGGAAATGGCATAATATTTCTCAAGTGTTAAAAGGAAAAGGACTGTCAACCTAGGAATTCTTTATCAAGGGAAAATATCCTTCAGGAATGAAAGGATAATCAAGACCTCTCTGATGAAGGAAAATTAAGATAATTTGTGGCCGGAAGACCTACCCTAAAAGAATGACTAAATGAAGCTCATTAAACAGAAAGGAAATGATAAAAGAAGGATTCCTGAACGTTGAAAAGGAAGAAAGAATAACGGAAGGAGGAAAAATATGGGTAAATTCAGTGAGCTTTTCTTTTCCTCTTGAGTTTTCCAAATTAAGTTTGAAAGTTGAAGCAAAAACTATAATACTATCTGATGTGGTTCTCAATGTATGTAAAAGAAATATATATGACAATTATATTATGAATGGGAGAGGGTAAAAGAACATAAAGGGAGGTAAGGTTTCTACATTTCACTGAAACTAGTAAAATACTGATACCAATAGATTGTGATATTATGTATACATAATGTAATACCTAGGCAGTACAAAGAAACACACTCAAAAACACTACAAGTCAAGATGGAATTCTAAAAAAATCTATATCTCTCAATATAAGATGGCTGCTATCTGATCATGTGCTTAAAATGCAATTTATGTTTTATTAAAAAACTAAGGCCTTAAAGCCCAATAATATTGTTAATTTAAATTAAAAAACTGGTATGACATTAAATACCTGGTAAGTTAAAAGTAGTAGCAAAATGTTCCATATAACTGGGGGAAACCTAGTAGCTCAGTAAAGAAGGAAAGATCAATTTTTAAACTTTTCACATAATGACAAAAAAAGTTAAAGTTCAATGGAATATGTCTGGTCACTGTGCTTTAAGAACTCATATGTTTTTACTTTGCCCTTGGCCTGTAATCTTGATACAGCAACTGGTGATTGCACCCAAAATTTAACCAAAATCATGGATGCTCATCTTTAAAAAGATTCAAATATAACTAGGATTTTTATTACCACAAGAGTGAAAACCAGAATGGCTTTATCAGTAAAGAACTCATGTATATAAAGCTTAACATACACCCACACACTGAATCATTTATAGGTGGGCCAGACTCTGGCTGAATGTCTTAACTTCGGAGAACAAATTGCTTGTATTTTCCGTCCATGTCATGAAATGGGCTCACAAAGAATAGATTTCCCATACTCTACAGAAGTGTTGCAAGTAAGAATTAATACCTGAAAACTGTCATCATGTAAGAACTGCCAGCTAAAACACCAACACCTTCAAATTAAAATGAACTTGAATAACTGAGCTGAAGTACTTCCAACTCAAATCAAAGTTGTAATAACTATGCTTCATTAGTGGTGTGTACTCAAAAAATGATCACAAAAAGAAACATTGCATCTTGTTATTCTTCCAGCAGCTTTCCTATAATTTGTTAACTCAAATTTTAATTTTTGCTGGCAGGTAAAACAAACAAGTAATTATGTTTATATTAATTAAATGTCCTGTTAAAGAAACGTAACGTTAGGGTTGGGGATAGGGGCAATAGGGAGAGAGGCTGGTAAAAGGGTACTTTCAGTTATAAGAAACTTTCAGTTATAAGAAAAATAAAGCCTGAGGATCTAATGTATAATATGGTGACAACAGTTGATGATACACACAAAAATGTAAAGATGTGAGGTGATATGTGTTCATTAACTCAATGGTGGGAATTCTTTCACAACATATACATATGTCAAATCATCACATTGTACACTTTAAATATATTATAATTTTATTAGTCAATTATGCCTCAATGAAGCTGAAAAAAAAAGAAGATATATAACTTTATGGCTTTGCACTTCTTGGTATTTATGTTTTTGGGTAGTGTCTTTCTTCCCCCACTGAATACAGGCTCTCCCTATGGGACTGTCTTGGCCTGTTATAGGACATTAGCAAATCTGACACTGCATAGGCTTTATAAGAGCTTGTGTACAGGGGTCTTATAAAGCTCCCTCTTGGAAGCAAGTTGCCATGGTATAAAGACACTTGGGCTAGACTACTCAAAGATGAGAAGTCATGTAGAGAAAGACCCTGGAATATGAGCAGCCATGTTGGATGTTCTCATCCAAGTTGAGCTTCCTCAACTCCACCATAAGAAGCAGAACTGCCCAGCTGAGTCCAGACAACCCATAGAATCGTGAGAAATAATAAAATTTGGGGGTGGTCTTTTATGCTGCAACAGATAACCAAAACAGCTTCACTAAATTATATTTTGAAAAAGGAATACAAATTTAGTTTAGGTAAAGAGTTAAAAATCAGAAAATTATCCTATGAGTACTGTTAAAATTTAATCAGAACCAAAACAAATTCATGACCTTGAAATATATCTCTTCTAGTTCTGCTGAGTAAAGTAACCTAAATAATAATATCACCCAGCACTGATATGCATCCCAGATACTTTGGTCTCTAATACCATGTTCTACTTTGTCTCCTCAAAAGGATGGCTAATCCCATTCAGAACACAGAATATACAAAGTGGTCTTGGTACAACCGCTTAATGTCAGAAAACAAGAAGTTTTTAAAAATACATGAGATCCTATCAAAAGAACACAGAAGACAGCTCAAAAGAACAGAAAAACAGAACTTTTTCCCCATAAAATATTAATAGACAGGCTAATGAAACTACTATACCTCCAAAGGCCACCCTCTGGACATTTGTATTAGAAGACATGCTCCTCATTATCTAAAACATTAACGAAGTGTGTCATGACATTCCGTTCACAGGTTTGAAAGACTCTCCCAAGTGCCATGGCCCTGGGCCTTGAAACAGTGAAAAGTGAACTTGCAGCACCAGAACCAAGCGAATTTTACCTTTTTAATGTTCTTGAAATAAAAGGAATCTGCTTTTCCTTCCAATTTTTCCTTTTCAATTCCATCAATTGCCAACAGATTTGAATAATTATTGCCTTACTACTACTTCCCTTGCCTTCTGTGGTGCATTAGGACAAAAGCCTTCCTAAAGACAAAAAAGACTCACATATTGAGCCTTCTTTTAGCACTAACCTAGAGAACCAAGTTAAGAGTTTTTGTTGCCCTAGCTTAAAACAATCCTCTATCATTACCTCTACTCTTGCTGATTTATCCAAAGAGATGACTAGGAAAAAACAAGTTATTCATGAGATACCAAAAAAAAGGCCCTAAAACTATTTATGACTTAGGTTGTGCTGTGATTTCATTTTTGAAATCTATTTCACATTCTTGCGTTTATAGCTTCAGGCCCATGAATATCTAGTGATTCAAAATTATAAAAGGCAGATTATATAATTTATTTTAAGAGTAGTTAATAGTACTTAGATGTATAACTATTATGTTAATATTACTTTAGAAGTTATACTTTTTTAAAAAAGCAAAAAGTATTCTCTTTAAAAAGAAAAAAAGTAAGTTGTACAATGCAATGCATTAAAGAGGCATGATTTTTTTTTTTGGTTACGCGGGCCTCCCACCGCCGCGGCCCCTCCCGCCGCGCAGCACAGGCTCCGGACGCGCAGGCCCAGCGGCCACGGCCCACAGGCCCAGCCGCTCCGCGGCATGCGGGACCCCCCCGGACCGGGGCACGAACCCGCCACCAGGGAAGCCCAAGAGGCATGATTTTTAAAACTGAAAAAATACAACTAAAACTAAGGAAAAATCAAATGTAAGGAAATTAATTAAATGTATATAAATTTAAGTACATAGTAAAAAGATGTTTATCCAGCATCATCAGGATCTATGTGTATGTAGACGAGTGCAGACTGCTGTACACCCAACTCTCATTTGTATCAAGCTGAATTTAGATTAAACTGGTACTAGCTAATCTTGGGTTGGGCCTACTAAAAAGGTATGAGTAGTTACAAGTAGTACTGATGTTTTCAACAACTGTAATTACTTAATACATACCTGTGATGTTTGTATAAGATAACTTCAAAACTGTCTTGTATTCTAAAAAAGAAAATTGTTAAAGATGCACTTTTCATTATGAAAACCTATATGCCTTTTTTTTGGCGTGAGAGAGCATTTTTTTAATATGACTCTCTTGCCAACACCGTTGGAATAGTGGACATACAAAATAAAGAATACATAACTGACTTAAATCAAACACAATGATAAGCCTAGTTTCACAGAGAAAGTAGCCATGTTAGCATTGCCCTACATATCCCTTAAGCCGCCCTTCCATGGAAAAGACGTAAAGTACATTTTCTAAGGTATCTTCTATGATCTGTGGCCTGTATATATTTTCCTAATGTCTTGTATCATCTATATCTTCAACACAAAATCATTCTTTTTTCTGAGAAGTATCTTTTCATTTCCTACAAGCCTTAAGAAAGTTTAGGTTAAGAGGGTACAAAGAAAAAGCACAGGCCATGAAATTATGGAGTTAGGCCGGAGATTGTGCTGAGTTGAGTATCCAGGTATTGCTAACCAGCAGTCTCAGAGAGTACTGTGTGACAGAATTAATGTCACTTCAACTAAAGTCTGCATATATGTTAGCCAGTGTGACCTACTGCTCTACAACTACCAAAAGGCAATAGCTGGTGTTAGTAATAATGACCACTAGACAGCAAGAAAAGAATATTATCCTCTTCAGTATGTTCTGTTCCTTTACCGCAAAAAAGAAGAATTTTACAAAGACTTTTGTTTAAAACAGCTATCATAAGGGCTAGTATTGAAAGGGCTAACTTTAGTTATCTAGGGCACCTTATTCTGAACTTTATCCACTACTATTTATGACTTAGGTTGTGCTGTGTTTTCATTTTTGAAATCTAATTTTTAACTAAGACCTTCTAACAAGTCTGAAATACAGCTCTGCATAGCTAGCATGTACTTTAGTACTTTTTTCACACCTACCGGTTAAATTTTATTTATTTAGATAGTTAAATCAAACCCCAACATTACTAGATGCTACAATGAACTACAGTTAGACTAGATGAACAAGCCTCATGGTCCTATCTGGAATATCAGCTATCAGACACTTAAATACTTAAACACCTCGAGGTGTCCGTGTGATGTTAATAGTCTCAGCACCCCTGAATATGACCTTATTCGTTTTCAGCCACCGGGGACGGACAAGTGGGAAGCTGCAATTCTGCTCAGCTAGGGTTTTGAATCCTGTGCACCCGAGGATGCTCTGTGGACGTGCATAGGAGGTCAGCGAGCGTCCCAGACAGCTGCCCGCAATCCACACGCTCTCCCCGTTTAACCACAGGCTCAAACTCTTTCTGTAAAGGGCCAGAGAGCAAATAGTTCAGATTTTGCAGCCCACCGTGTCTCCGTGGCAACTACGGGACTCTGCAGTTAAAAGGCGGGAAAGCAGCCTGGACAATACATAAAAGAATGAGCTGGCTGTGTTCCAGGAAAACTTAACGAACAATGAAATTGGAATTTCGTACTTCTGCGCAAGTCACGAAAAGATCACATTTCACATTCACGGCTAAAAATGTGAAAACCATGCCCAGCCAGCCAGCCAGCCATACCAAAGCCGGCCGCCCGGGCCCTCTGGGCGCAGGTGGCCCACCCTGCTTCATCACAGCTGCAGCGAGTCCCGGGTAAACAGGGCCAGGGGAACAAGGACCGTCTCCGCCGGGGTGAAGAGGTCACCCCCGCAGCCCCAGGGACCCAGCCCGGCACAGCCCGGTCACGTTTGGGATCCACTGCCTGGATCACTGCCTGGTCGCGCGCAGGTGGGGTCGGAGTAGGACAGGGACAGACCTCGGTACCAGAGGTAGCGCTCCTGGACAGTGGAGCTGGGGAGGCATGCAGGACCAAGAAAAGGAAGAGCCGGGTCTTGGACGGGCCCTGAAACCCGGGAATTTCCCCCAGCAGTGTCCCCTGGGGTGGCTGCTACCTCGAGCCGGTCACTCACTCAGATACGTCGGCACGGACGAAGTCCATAGCAACAGTGAAACTAGAAGGACTACGAACTTCATGGGCATCGTCCGCAGCACTCCACCATACGTCGGGAACGTCCTGGGGCCGCCTGGCCGGTTACCTCAGGCCGAAACGGGACGGCGTCGGCGGCCGACGCTCCTACCTCAGGGTCGTGGGCGCCAGGCAACGGTTGCCTCCAGCGCGCAAGCCCAGAAGCGGTGGATGAGGGGATCGCGAACGGCCGTGGCCCCACCCGCTCTTAGCGCCGCGCAGAGGGGCGGGGCCACGGCGCCTCGCCCCTCCCTCGTGCACATGCTTGCTAAGGCTTCGCGGGCCTCCGAAAGTCTTGACACCCCGGGGAGTACTGGGGCTTTAAGGGTGGGTGTGTGGTGGCGTCCACCCATGCGGGAAACTGGACTTGTAGCTGTGCCTAAAACAAGGCCTCTGCGCAGAAGGAAGTGTCTGATGGAAGTGATAGATAAATAACCTGGCCATTACAACAGCGTGGAAGTGCCGTAATGGGGAAACACTAGGCACTGTGCAGAACAGAGGAGGGGCCCCCTATTCCAAAGGGCAGGGACGGGGGAGGTTGCCTAGATGGAGGAAAGCTTGGAGCTCCCCAAGAACTGAAAATAGTTGTCTAATTGCCAGGGTGGGGGAGAGGCAGTTGTTGGAGGTGAGGGAGGAGAGCTAGGTAGAAGCATTTAAAGCCGCCTTAAGGGGCTTTTTTCAAAAGATTGCATTACATTTTTTGGAAAAGACAAAACTATAGCTGTAGAGAATAGATCAGTGGTCATCAGGGGTTAGGGATGGGGAACGGCTTGACTATAAAGGGATGACATGAGGGGTTTGGAGGGAGGGTGATGGATTGTTGTGGTGACCTCAGAATCTATACGTGTGTTAAAAGTCACAGAACTGTAGGATCAATTTTACTGTATGGTAATTTTTTTAATTTACAGACACGTGTATCTCTGCCTCAGGAAGCAAGGGGCCTGGATCTTATTCTGAGGCAGTGGGGAGAGAATGCAAGGTTATGAGCTGGGAAAGGTGTAATTCGATTTGCACTTCAGAAAGCTTACTATCCTTGCAGTGTCAAGAGTGGGTTGGAGGGGGAATTCCCTGGTGGTCCCATAGTTAGGACTCAGGGCTTTCACTGCTGTTGCCTGGGTTGGATCCCTGGTCAGGGAACTAAGATCCTGCAAGCCATGAAGCATGGCGAAAAACAAAAACAAAAAGAAAGTGGGTTGGAGGGAAGCAAAACTAGAGGCAGGTAACCAAGTTAGGGGCCTGATCCAGTAATCTAGGCACCATTCACTGATACAGTCCTGAACTCATAGTGACAGAGGACGTGGGACATGTGGACTGATTTGAGAGACGTTTAGATCTAGAATCAACAAGACTGGGAAATTAATTGAAAGTGAGGAATGAGAGACATGAATGCTCATGTCTCTACCTTGGTCACCTCACATGGGTGTGAAATGGGGGTTACAGGGGTGGCAGGGGTGGAGGAAGAAGGTAAGTTTAGTTTCAACATTGTTCTGTTGAGATGGGCTTGGGGCTTCCTACTGGAGTGGCCTGTCCAGTGACCAGATGGACATAGGGCTCTGGAGGTAGCTGAGAATGGAGCTGGAGGTTTAGGAGGCATCAACATTTAGAAGTAGGCATGTATGAGATTGCCTGAGGAGATGTAAGCAGGTAGGTTAGGGGGTCCCAGGAGAAGGAGAACCAGGAATGGCTTTGACATAAGAGAAGCCATTTTGGCCTAAGCCACTTTGTGATCTAAGCCTGGCCACAATGCTTGCCCTTAAACAGGTCTCAGTAATAATGATCTTAAGAAAAGTAAGGGAATGCAGGAAAAAAGGAAAAGCAGTCAAGAAATAAATAAATTTTATTCAGGAATAAAACAGAGTCCTAGCTCCTCCTCAAGGGATGTACATGACTATGTGATATAGTCTTTGAGTTCTGCAGGAACTAAGGCCCCTATCCAGGTGGTGATGTTGACCCTCCTAATTTCACCCAACTAAAGCTTGGACTGTGTTGACCTTTGCCCCAATTCTATAGTGAATTTTCCTCTGTTCAAGCCCCTTCATGAATATGCACATACCCTTAGCTTAAAACTTCCCCGGTTTTGGTGTTTGAGGGAGACACCTCCTACCGGGGAGAGATCTCCGGTGTTCTCCTTACTTGCTGCAAGTAATAATAAATCCATTCTTCTCCTGATCTTTGGCTTGGTTGTGTCTTTTGGCTCAACACCCACCAAGAGGTGAACCCAGTTTTCAGGTATCAGAGAGTTTTAGAGTGAGAAGGTGATTAGGCCTAAGACAGGTCCCTGGGAAATATGGGCAGGCTAGAAAGAGGAGGACAGACCTGCAAAGGAGATTGAATATGGGGAGAAGAAACCTAGGAGAACATAGAAGCTTTTCAAATGCTTTTAGGAAGTCAAACAAGAGAAGGACTTAGATTTAGCAACAAGATCTTTGGCAGAAGCAGTTTCAGTGGAGTGGTTTGGGCAGAAGCCAGACCACAGTGAGTTGAGGAATGAGTAAGAGGTGAGGATGCGGTGACAGCTAATACAGATAGCTTTTTCAAGATTGGGGCAGGAGTCTTTATGCGCTCTACCAGTGCTTAATGCAAGTACGACAGCCTTCTAGACTCAAACAGTTACAGCTATTTGGAAAGCAATTTGGAATATGCAACAAAATCCTTAACATAATATAAATACTATTATGTAAATTACATAACACAAATTTGGGGTGGGGTGGGGGAGTATGTCCTAAGATAACCATAATGTATCATTTATAATATAATTTTAAAAAATAAGAGAATGGTAAATTATATTTGTTGGTTAGAATACTGGGCAACCATTAAAATGATGCTTATAAAGTATACCTAATTTGGGAAAATGTTCAAGTTGTAGTAGATCATATTTGAGGTATTAACTCAGGTCTCACCCTCCCTGGGCTTCCTTGTCCTGTTACCTTTCATTCCACCATTGAGATATTAGTGCACTTGCCTCAGGGAAGACCAGCTAGAATCTCAGAGACTTAAAAGAAGGGCTGGGACTTCCCTGGTGGCGCAGTGGTTGAGAGTCCGCCTGCCGATGCAGGGGACATGGGTTTGTGCCCCGGTCCGGGAAGATCCCACATGCTGCGGAGTGGCTGGGCCCGTGAGCCATGGCCACTGAGCCTGCGCGTCTGGAGCCTGTGCTCCGCAACAGGAGAGGCCACAACAGTGAGAGGCCCGCGTACTGCAAAAAAAAAAAAAAAAGATATCTGTTTGAGATAAATGGATAAAAAAGATGTGGTATATTATATATAAATACAATGGAATACTATTCAGCCATAAAAAATAATGCCATTTGCAGCAACATGGATGGGCCTAGATATTATCATACTAAGTGAAGTAAATCAGGCAGAGAAGGGCAAATACCATATGATATCACTTATATGTGGAATCTAAAATATGATCCAAATGAACTTATTTACAAAACAGAAATGGACTCACAGACATAGAAAACAAACTTATGGTTACCAAAGGGGAAAGTTCATGGGGAGGGATAAATTAGGAGTTTGGGATTAGCAGATACAAACTACTATATATAAAGTAGATAAACGACAAGGTCCTACTGTATAGCACAGGGAACTATGTTCAATATCTTATAATAAACTATAATGAAAAAAGAATATGAAAAAGTGTATACATATATATATATATATAAAACTGAATCACTGTGCTGTACACGAGAAACTAAGACAACACTGTAAATTAGCTATACTTCAATAATAAATAAATAAGAAAAAAGAAAGATGTCTGTTTGTTAGGTCCAGAGTTGGGATTGTTTTTGCTGCTTGTTTATATAAATCAGATAAGACCTTAGTGGCTCTCACCTTATGGACCATCAAAATGGACATGGTGAAATAGCTGAGGTATAGCCTTACTGTGGAATTCTAGTTAAGAAGAATGAGTTTTAACTCTATGTACTAACATAGAAAAATCTCCAAAATATGGTATTGAGTTTTAAAGAAAGAATGCAGAAAAACACATATATCCATTATGTGAAATCACAGCAGAGTTATATATTTACATACATACATTAGAAATCATTCTGGAAGAACACACACCAAGCTGAGAGCATCGCTTGCTTTTAGGAAAAGAAATGAGATTGGGCAGAGAACAGGAGATTTTAAAGGAAGAATTTTACTCTAAATATTTTTCTTATCCCTTGCATTTTTCCAAACATGCATTGCTCATGTAATAGAAAATAAAAACAATAAGTTTTTACAAAATCTGGAAGCTTGGAGAAGGGGGGCAGTGGTATAAATATGTATCTTATGCTTCATGCTTTCTCCTGCTGACTTCACTGAAATATTTTTAAAGTGGCTAATTCACTACCCAAAAAAGAAGTATTTAGCCTGCATTTCTGCTTCACCTCCAGATCATTTAGTATTACAAGACTTTTTTTTCAGGGATGTACTTTTATCTCCCCTTTATGGTGGTTCTCATGCTCCTCTATTTCACATAGCACCTTTTGGTGCTCAGCGAAGACTGACTAAACAAATAACAGCTCATGCTCTTCCAATCTAAAGATACGGTGTCCTTTCCCCCATGCCCAACCTCCCAGACATATCAAAATCCTGTTGTGTTCCAAGGCTCAAATATCACATTTGCTAGGAATCCACCCCTCCCTTATCCCTCTAAATAGAATGTACTGTATCTTCCCTATACCATATTTCCATAATGCTATGTTATAGGCATTATTTTATTGAATTACTGTATTTCACGTTTTTACAAGTCAATCTTCTCTAGACCAAGGTCCTTGAGCGCAGGAAACCAAATCTAAGTCATTCCTTTATTGTACTCTTCCCACCGAGCCAAAGTCTTGCATTCACCAGGTGCTCAATAAATGAATGTTTGAGTTCAATGGAAATTAAAAGGTTGGGAATTTATAAAGGCTTTTACAGAATCTTAAAAGGAGATAAGAACAGTAACCAGCCACAGAGGCAACTGTCAGAACAATTTTCAGTCTCAAGAAGGAACCCCTCAGCTCTAAGCATCTGTGATGCCATCGTTTAAGCCCAGGTGAAGCTAACAGCACGTGCTCTTTTCTCTACATACCTCTGCAAGTAGTTCTGGGCACTGAATTCCTAACGGTGGAATTGCTATGTCAAACGGAATGTACCAGTTTCCATACCCATCAATACTATAGTGACTTACTGATACTGGGTGTCATAATCTTTGAGGCTAAGCCATGTTAAATATGGTATCCTGTTGTTTTAATCTGGTTCACTTATTTTTTTCAGTGAAGCAAAGGGTTTTGCCAACTCTCTCTTCCTGTCCCCACCTCAAACCTTCCCTGTGTACTTTCTAGTGTGTATCCAAAGCTCACATTTACCTACTCTCTATTCTTTCTCTAGTTAACCCAGTGGATTTTAACTAATAGGCTATGAGATATGTCTGTGCCCCTGGGGGAAGAAGCATATTTGGGAAATCCTGCCTCCATTTTCATAGGTCACTTCTCCAGTCCTTGCCACTGTTCCTACTATTCTCCTGGGACCAACGCACAGGACAGCTCTGCCCATGGCCCTTGCCTCCTTAATGCCGAGGCGGTTTTCAGATCTCAGATCTCAAATGCCACTTCCTAACAGCACGTGGCACAGTGCCTGGCAAAACAGTTGAAATTCTATATTTATTAAATGAATGAGTAAACGAATGAATCCACCCATCTCCCTCCCTATCCGTTCATCCACTCTGCCCTTCTGAAAATCAGCCTAACATCAGCACTAGAGCACCAGCATTGTCAGAGAAGGGCTTCAGCCACCTGGGGGCAGCAGAGCCCCACCAATGGCTGGGATGGTACTTGGAATTACTTCCAAATATTCCTCCTGTGAGCTTAGGAACAGGGTTCTGATTTTGTTGCGCTGGAGCATGTTTTGCTACTGTGTGTTTTGTTTTACTCTAATGCTTTGCTTTATAAATGCACCAGATGGCATGTAAAAATACTTTAAATGATTAAATAATAATAGCCTTTATTCTCCAAGTGAGATTTTCTTCATTGCAGGCTCTCAAGAGGAATGATGAATATCCAGTCTTTCTCTGACTGTTTAAACTACTTCCGTTTACAAATTGATTTCAGTCCAGACAAACCTGGAGTGAAATCAGTTTGTAAAATGAGACCTGGGAAAATACAGATGAGGCAGGCTGACACTTTCAACAGGTTCTGCCCTATTTGAAGTAGGCAAAATGTGTTTTTTATTCACAGTTACAGGACTCTGAATTGGCTCCATGGGATGTCTTTGTTTTGTTTTAATAAATACATGGCAAAGAAATCCTGGACTGGAGATGGGGCTAGCTGGGAAGGGTTGACAAGAATGTGAGCCTCAGAGTGTTTTTACTTTTGTCCAGGAAACCCTCCCCCTTTCCTTTTGGCTCTTCTAAAGTCAGTGTGCAGCCCCGTGAAAGTCTGAGGATATAGCTGGTGTCTTACAGAGAAGTCAGAACAATGATTTATTGCTCCATGGATCCATCCATCTAGAAGGGTCCTGGAATTCTAAAGGAGTGCTCAGGGAATTCCCTGGCAGTCCAGTGGTTAGGACTCTGTGCTTCCACTGCAGGGGCACCGGTTTGATCCCTGGTCAGGGAACTAAGATCCCACATGCCACATGGTGTAGCCAAAAAAATAAAATAAAGTGTTTCAATAAAAGGGAGTAGTTAAGATAACTATACAATTTTTTAAAAAAGGAGTGCTCAATATACATTTAATTTGAATTCACTTAACTTTTGAAAAATGGAATACATTCCCACAAAAAAGAAAGATTCATAAGGACAGGACCGTGTCTTTTTGTATCTATGTCCCAGGGACTTTTCACAGTACCTGGAAGAATGTGTAAGTATTTGTTGAATAACATGTGAAACTTTCTGGCGGATGCTACCAAATCAAGTAGAAGGTGACCTTTGGTAAGAAGGACCTTGATCTCTATGGATCTCATTTTCCTTATCCCTCAGATAATAACCTTTTATATTTTAATACTGGCTTTAGTCTAAACCTTATAGACTTTATATTTCCTTTTATACCCACAAGCCTACTGGGAGGGTGAGCTACACAGGTATTAGCATCCCAGTTCTGTGGATGAGAAAAATGAGGCTCAGGCTAAAATATCTGGCCAGGTCACCCAGTCATATCCTGATGCAATAAGACTACAAAACCCAGGTCTTTTGACTCTAAGTACAGCAAACTTTTCACTGACTATTAGACCTCTTGGAAGCTTTTTTGCTAGCTCCAGCAGTGGGTCTCAGTCCTTACTGTACTCTATAATTAGTGCAGAGCTTTAAAAATATATTAACCAGTAATCAAGACTATGTGGTATTGGCAGAGGGATAAACACATAGATCATTGGAACAGAACAGAAAATCCAGAAACAGACCCAGACATATCTGCCCAACTGATTTTTTCCAAAATGTGAAAACAAAACAATGGAGAAAGGATAACCTTTTTGAGCAATGGTGCTGGAGCAATTGGACATTCACAGTATTAAAAATGAAACTCGACCCAAACACCTTATACAAAAATTAACTTCAAATGAATCACAGATGTAAGTATAAAACTTTAAGAAAAAAAACAGGAGAAAATCTTCAGGATCTAGGACTAAGTGAAAAATTCTTAGGCTTGACACTAAAAACGTGATCTCTATAAGAAAAAAATTTAAGTTACACCTCATAAAATTAATAACATTTGCTCCAAGAAACAATGAAAAGACAAGCTACCAACTTAGAGAAAATATCTTCAAGCCACAAATCTGACAAAGAACTAGTATCTAGAATATATAAAGAGTTCTCAAAACTCAAGAGTAAAAGAAAAAAATTCAATTACAAAATGAGCAAAAGACACAAACAGACACGTCACTGAAGAGGATATAGAGATGGCAAATAATACACATGAAAAGATGTTCACCATTATTGGTCATCAGAGAACTGCAAATTAAAATCACTACAAGATACACACATATCAGAATAGCTAAAATAAAAAGAGTGACAACATCAAATGTTGCTGAGGATTCAGAGAAACAGGATCACTCATAAATTGCTGGTGGGATGTAAAATGATGTAGCCATTCTAGAAGACAGTTTGTCATTTTCTTATAAAACTAAACATGAAGGGACTTCCCTGGTGGTCCAGTAGTTAAGACTCTGCACTTCCAATGCAGGGGGTGCAGGTTCAACCCCTGGTCAGGGAAATAAGATCTCACAGGCTGTGCAGTGCAGCCAAAAATAATAATAATAAACATGAAACAACTATATGACTCAGGAATTGCAATCCTGGGCACTTATCCAAGAGACTTGAAAACGTACAAAAACTGAACATGAATATTCATAACAACTTTGTTCATAATAACTAAAAAAATTAGAAACAACTGTCATTCAATGGATAAATGGTTAAACAAACTGTGATTGATGCCACAGAATACTACTCAGCAATAAAAAGGAAAGAGTTATCGATTTGACAACTGGGATGAATCTCCAAGGACTTATGCTGAGTGAGAAAAGCCAATACCCACTTGGTCATGGTGTAGAGTCCTTATTAAATATGCTGTTGAATTCAGTTTGCTACTATTTTATTGAGCGTTTTTATATCTATATTTATATACTGGTCTGTAGTTTTCTTTCCTGTGATGTCTTTGTCTGGATTTGGCATCAAGGTAATACTGGCTCTGTAGAAAGAGTGAGGAAGTGTTCCCTCCTCTTTTATTTCTTGGAAGAGTTTGAGAATTGGTATTAATTCTTCTTCAGAGTTTCATAGAATACACTATTGAAACCATCTTGTTTGGGACTTTTCTTTATTGGGATTTTTTTTTAATTACTCATGCAATCCTTTTATTTGTTGATGGTCTGCTGAGATTTTCTATTTCCTCTTAAGTCAGTTTTGGTCATTTATATGTTTCTAGGAGTTTTCCATTTCATCTAGGTTATCCCATTTGTTGGCGTGCAGTTGTTCACAGTATCCTCTTACAATCTTTTTTATTCACGTAAGGTCAGTCTCTATGTCCCCACTTCCATTTCTGATTTTAGTTGTTTAAGTCTTCTCTCTCTTTTTCTTAGTAATTCTAGCAAAAAGTTTGTAAATTTTGATCTTTTCTAAGAACCAACTTTTGATTTCATTGATAATCTCTAAGAAAAGAATAGATAATTCTATTTTCTATTTTGCTTGTCTCCTTTCTAATCTTTATTATATACTTTATTCTGCTTGCTGTAAGTTTAACTTTCTATATTTTTTTCTAGTTCCTTAGTTGTAAATTTAAGTTGTTGATTTGAGATCTTTGTTCTTTTTAATGTAGGTGTTTACATCGATAGATCTTTCCTCCTAGCACTGCTTTCATTGCATCCCGGAAGTTTTGGTATGTTGTGTTTTCATTTTCATTCATCTCTAAATGTTTTGCAATTTCACTTGTGATTTCTTCTTTGACCCATTGATTGCTTAAGAGTATGTTGTTTAATTTACACATATTTTAAAACCTTCCAGCTTTCCTTATGTTATTCAAATTCCATTATGGTTGGAGAAGATGCTTTGTAGGATTTCAATCTTTTTAAATGTACTGGGGTTTTTCTGTGGCCTAATATATGGCCTAACCTGAAGACTGTTCCATGTGCACTTGAGTGGGATGTGTATCTGCTACTATTGGGTAGAATGCCCAATATATGTCTGTTAAATCTAGTTGGTGTACAGTGTTGTCCTATTATTATATTATCAGTCTATTTTCCTATGATCTTTTTAATTTATTTATTTTGGCCGCACTGGGTCTTGGTTGCAGCATGCGGGATCTCTTATTGTGGCACATAGACTTCTTAGTTGTGGCATATGGGATCTAGTTCCCTGACCAGGGATTGAACCCAGGCCCGCTGCATTGGAAGCGCGGAGTCTTAGCCACTGGACCACCAGGGGAGTCCCCTTATGATCCTTTTAGATATTCTATTCATTACTGAATGTGGGATATTGAAGTCTCCAACTATTATTGTAGAACTGTCTCTTTCTCTATTCTGTCACTGTTCATATATTTTGGGGCTCTGTCATATGTTTATAACTGTTATAACTTCTTTTATGAATCAACCCTTTTACTAATATATACTGTTCTTCTTTGTCTCCTATAATAGTGTTTGACTTAAAGTCTATTTTCTCTGATTTCAGTATGGTCACTCCAGTTCTCTTTTGGTTAGTATTTGCCTGGAATATATTTTTCCATCCTTTCACTTTCAACCCATGCATGTCCTCAGATCTAAAGTGCCTCTGTTGTAGACAACATATAGCTGGATCATTCTTTTAAAAAATCTGCTCTGCCAATCTCTGCTTTTTGTTAAGAGTCGTTTCATCCATTTACATTTAAGGTAACTACTGATAAGGAAGGACTTATTTCTGCCCTTTGCTACTTATTTTCTGTATGTCTTATACCTTTTTGTTCCTCATTTTCTCCATTACAGCCTTCTTTTGTGCTTATTTAACTTTTTGTAGTGTGCCATTTTGATTGCCTTCTCATTTCCTTTTGTGTATAATTTTTAGATATTTTTCTTAGTAGTTACCATGGGGATTACAATTAACATTCTAAATTTATAGCAATCTAGTTTGAATTTATTCCAACTTAATTTCAATAGCATACAAAACTCTGCTCCTAGACAGTTCCATTTCCCCCTTTAGGTTTTTCTTTTCACAAAATATATCTTTATATGTTTGCACCCACTGAGACAAATTTATAATTGTTTTATGTATTTGTCCTTTAATCATGTAGGATGTATCAATAAAAAGTAGAGTTAGAAGCCAAAATACAATAATACCAGCTTTTATATTTACCTGTGTAGTCACTTTTACAGGAGATCTATATTTTTTCCATATGGCTTTGGGATACTGTTAGTGCCCTTTTATTTCAACCTAAAGAACACCTTTAGTGTTTCTTGTATGGCAGTTCTGTTATCAATAAATTCTCTTAGCTTGTATCATCTAGGTATGTCCTAATTTTTCCTTCACTCCTACACAATTCTCAGCTGCTAGGTTTCTTCTTTCAGAACGTTCAAAAATGTCATCCCACTCCCTTCTGGCCTCCATGTGTTTGGTGAGAAATCTGCTGTTGATCTTATCGAGGATACTTTTACATACAGACTCACTTAACTCTTGCTGCTTTCTTTTTGTCCTTGGCTGTTGGCCTTTTACTTATGTGTCTCAGTGTGGATTTCTTTGTGTTTATCCTTATTGGAATTTGTTGAGTTTCTTGAATGTATAGATTCATGTGTTATATCAAATTTGGGGAGTTTTGGATCATTATTTCTTCAGATATTCTCTGTGTACCTTTCTCTATCTTCTCTCCTGGGATCCTCATTATACATATGTTGGTATGACAGATGGGGTCCTACAGGTCTCTTAGGCTCTGTTAAATTTTATTCATTCTTTTTTCTTTCTGTCCCTAAAACTGGCTATTTTCAATTGATCTATTTTCAAGGTCACTAATTTTTTCTTCTTCTTGCTCAAATCTGCTCTTGAAAGCTTCTAGTGAGTTTTTATTTCAATTATGGTAATTTTCAGCTCCAGAGCTTCTTTTTGACTCTTTTTTATCATTTATATTTCTGTGTTACTATTTCATAACTTTTCATATTGTTCTCCAGATCTCCTTTATCTATTTGTTCATGGTTTCCTATTTGTGGCAAGAGTGGGCACCCTTGTCTTGTTCCTGATTTTAGAGGAAATGCTTTCAGTTTTTCACCATTGAGAATAATGTTTGATGTAGGTTTGTCATATATGGCCTTTATTATGTTGAGATAGGTTCCTTCTATGCCCACTTTCTGGAGAGATTTTATCATAAATGGGTGTTGAATTTTGTCAAAAGATTTTTCTGCATCTATTGAGATAATCATATGGTTTTTATTCTTCAATTTGTTAATGTGGTGTATCACATTGATTGATATGTGTATATTGAAGAATCCTTGCATCCCTGGGATAAATCCCAGTTGATCATGGTGTATGGGAATATCTGCATTTCCTGGACTTGACTATTTCCTTTCCCATGTTAGGGAAGTTTTCAACTATAATCTCTTCAAATATTTTCTCAGACCCTTTCTCTTTCTCTTCTTCTGGGACCCCTGTAATTCGAATGTTGGTGCGTTTAATGTTGTCCCAGAGGTCTCTGAGGCTGTCCTCAATTCTTTTCATTCTTATTTCTTTATTCTGCTTCACAACAGTTATTTCCACCATTCTATCTTCCAGCTCACTTATCCATTCTTCTGCCTCAGTTATTCTGCTACTGATTCCTTCTAGTGTATTTTTAATTTTAGTTATTGTGTTGTTCATCACTGTTTGTTCTTTAGTTCTTCTAGGTCCTTGTTAAATGTTTCTTGTATTTTCTTTGTTCTATTTCTGAGATTTTGGATCATCTTTACTGTCATTGCTCTGAATTCTTTTTCACGTAGATTGCCTATTTCCTCTTCATTTATTTGGTCTTGTGGGTTTTTACCTTGCTCCTTCAGCTGCAACATATTTCTCTGTCTTCTCATTTTGTCTAACTCTCTGTATTTGAGGTCTTTCTGCAGGCTGCAGGGTCATAGTTCCTCTTGCTTCTGATGTCTGCCCCCAGTAGGTGAGGGTGGTCTAGTGGCTATGTAGGCTTCCTGGTGGGAGAGACTGGTGCCTGCATTCTGGTGGGTGGAGCTGGATCTTTTCCTTCTGATGGCAGAGACACTTCAGGTGGTGTGTTTTGTGGTGTCTGTGGGCTTAGTGTGAATTTAGGCAGCCTGTCTGCTGATAGGTGGGTTTGTGTTCCCATCTTGCTTGTTGTTTGGCATGGGGCATTCAGCATTGGAACCTGCAGGTAGTTGTGTGGAGCCGGGTCTTGGAGTTGAGATGGAGAGCTCTAGAAGAGCTCTTGCCGATTAATATTCCCTGGGACCAGGAATTCTCTGGCGTTCCAGCATCCTGGACTCAGCACTCCCACCCCAGAGGCTCAGGCCTCACACCCAGCCTGGGAAACAAGACCCTACAAGCCATAGGCTAGGCAAAAAAGGGGGAAAAAAAAAGAAAAAAGAAGGGTGGGAAGAAAACAAATGAAAACAAACAGACAAACAAAACCCAAGACAAATAGCAAAGACAAAAACAAGCAAACAGCAACAGCAACAATTAAAAGCAAACGAACAAACAAAACCCCAGACTAATGGTAAAAGCAAAACCAAACAAACAAAAACAAAAAACCAAAGCAACACACACCTACAAAATAAGAAACAAAAACAGAGAAAACAGAAAACAAGAGGACAACCAGACAAACAAAAGAATCCCAAAATGAAATCAATTAAAAACAAAACTAACAAAAAATAAAAAACAAAACGAAAGCAGAAGGCAAACTGAAGGAAAAAGCAAAGAAAACAAACACACAAAATGTTTTAAAAGAAGATAAAAAAAAGAATGAATAGAATAAAGGGAAAAAAGATAAAAACAAAATAGAATAAAGGAAAGAACGAAAACAAGGAAACAACACAGAATGACAAAAAAGTAATGTAGAAATAGAAATACTTTAAAAATAAAAAATATATTTAAAAAAATTTAACTAAAAAATTTTTTTTAAATAATAAAAAACAACAGAACAAAACAAAACATTAAAAATATAGTAATAATTATATTTTCCTGGGGTCTCAGCTGTCAGTGTCCCTGCCCCCACTGTGAGTTACAGCCAACTTCTGCATCCCCAGGAGGCCCTCCACAACTTCTAGGTAGGTCTCTGGTCCCTCTGTGGGCACTGTGAGGGCAGCTCAGACTTTGACTTGGCCCAGCTCCCACGTGTTCTAGTCCCCAAAGTCCACAGCTGCTAGAGCTAAGCCGGTTTCAGTTGTGGGAACGCTCATTGTCCATTCAGATATTCCATAGATGCAGGGTTTACCAAGCCAGTCACGGGGATTTAATCTGCAGTTTGTGCAGCTGCATGGAAAGATTCTTGTTCCTCTTCCTTAGTCGCCCCGCCCCTGGGGCTCAGCTGTGGTTTTAGCCCCACCTCTGTGTGTGGGCCACCCGCAGGAGTCTGGTCCCGAGGCTGCCCTGGAGCACTCGGGTCTGCCCCGGTGAGGACAAGGCATGGAGGTAGCATGAATGCGTGGGTTGCAGGGGCTCCGGTGGCAACAGGTGCGCGGGAAAGCTGGTGGCCATGGGCGCAAGAGATCCGGCCCTAGTGGGAGCCTTTCCCAGTGCCTGCTGGCCAGTGTGAAAAGGTCAGCCCTGGTGGGGGCTTTTCCTAGTGCCTGGTGGGGCAGGGGGCCAGCGCATGGGGAAAGAGAGGCTGCAATGGTGGTTCCACCCCCTGTGCATCACTCATCAGTGGTGCCTTGCTTCTATGGCAGTCTGGGTTTCCTCCACAAGCATTCCCGGTTGTGGATTTCCTCCCTCCCATCCCCTCATGCTGTCTCCTTGAAGCCAACAGCACTCCTCCTCCTGGGTTTGCCCTGCAGTCCCCACGTTCCAGCTTTCAGCCCCCATGTGCATTAGCGGACACATGTCCCAGTCTGAGGCGTGCAGGGCTGTAGCACGGACTGTCTGTGTAGGTCTCACTCTGTCCTGTCTGCCACAGACTGGCCATTTCACCCTCCTCTGACAGCCTCAGATGCTCCCCTTCTGTCCCAACTGATATCCCCGTTGGTGAGGGGGCTCCCCTAGATGTGGGAACCTCTCCTCTGTTTTAGCTCCTCCCCAGGGGCACAGATTCCATCCTGCTTCCTCTTCTCTTCTTTTTCCCTTCTTTCTTTCATCCTACCTGGTTATGGCAGGATCTTTCTTGTCCTTTCCAGTGCCCAAGGTCTTCTGTAGTGTTCAGCTGGTGTTCTGTGAGAGTTGTTCCATCTGCAGATGTATTCTTGATGCATTTGTGGAGAGAGATGAACTCCACATCCTCCTACTCCTCTGACATCTTGGTTTCTCTGTACATATGTCATTTAAACATTTTTCTTCTCTTGTTAGTCTGCTTTTTCTCAGTTTCACTTCTGGGCTCCAGGCACTGAACCTCGTGGTTGGCCCCGAGGGCAAATAGGGCTTCGGCTGTTGGGTCCCTCCTGAGTGAGGCGGTGGTGCGGCTGTGGGCAGGGTTGGGGGGTGGCACTAAAGTCTTTTTCCAGTAAGTTCAATAACTTCCTTAGGGACAGTTTCTGTTAATATCTTCTGTGAATGGGCCATATTTTCTTGTTGCTTTTCATGGTTCATAATTTTATTTTGAAAACTGAGCATTTTGAATATTATAATGTAGCAGTTCTGGAGATCAGCTTGTTCCTTCCTTCAGTGTTTGTTTTTGTTGCTTGCTGTAAGCTTTGGCTGTTTGTTTGCTGAATTACTTTTCTAAATTATTTTTGTAAAGTCTGCAATCTTTGTTATATGTGGTCTCTGAAGTCTCTTTTCCTTTAGCTTATATTCAGCTAGCATTTTGACAGATTTCCTTGGATACCAGGAAGTGAATGCAGAGAGAGAGAGAGACAGACACGGAGAGAAAAACCTCTCCCAGCCCTTGCACAGTGGCTCAGTCCTACGGCACTACTTCAATGCTCCTTCAACATGTTTCATCTCCTACTTGTTGTGCTAGAACTTCCAGAATAATGTTGAAGAGCAGTGATGAAAGAAGACATTCTTATCTTGTTTCTGATCTTAAGGAGAAAACCTTCAGTCTTTCACCATTGAATATGATGTTAGCTATGGGATTTTCATAAATGTCCTTCTTGGGGTTTTTCTCTTGTTTTGTTTTTGTTTTCTTGTTAAGCCCATACAAAACCACTGGTCTGGTTACCAAAAAAATTACTGAATGTTGAAAGTGGAAAGGACCTCAAAGTTTAAATCTCCCATTGTACAGATAGAGAAGCTGAGGCCCAGAGAAGACAAATGTCTTATCCAAGGTTACTAGGGTTGTTAAATGCAAAGCTTGGAACAATAATAATAAAAACTATGCCTTATCACCTGCCTACTGAATGTCAGTTACCATGCCAAATAACACTATCCCATTTATTCTTATTATTAATCCTATGAGGTAGGTACCACTATTTGTATCTTATAAGTGAAGATGCTGGAGCTTAGAGAGTTTAAGAAACTTGTGAAACTTTCAAAGGCTTATAAAAGTTTGTCAAAGGAATAAGCCAGGGGCTTCCCTGGTGGTGCAGCGGTTAAGAGTCCGCCTGCCAATGCAGGGGACATGGGTTCGTGCCCTGGTCTGGGAAGATCCCACATGCCGCAGAGCAGCTGGGCCCGTGAGCCATGGCCGCTGAGCCTGTGCGTCCGGAGCCTGTGCTCTGCAATGGGAGAGGCCACAACAGTGAGAGGCTCACGTACCGCAAAAAAAAAAAAAAAAAAAAAAAAAAAGGAATAGGCCAGCTTGAAGGGGTTCTACTGGCCAAATGTATAACAATGTAAACATAAAAAAATACTTAATGTAACTGTTTGAAATATTTAGAATTCATAATGATATCATATTAAAAATCCATAATGATATTCAAATAAGAATAAAACAACAAACTCATTTGTTATCACTGGTGGTAGCTAAACATTAACTTTGAAAATTGGTAGTTACTTTCTTACTTTGAAAACAGTTTTTTAAAGGAAAGTAATTAGGCATTTATTCTGCTTTTTCATTAGGAATTATTATCAGGATAATCAAATAACCCTTGCTGATGAGGGAGAGCCTTAGTTATAGAAGAATGCCAGATAATAAATGTAAAAGAAATAATAGAATTAGGAAATCAATTTACAACCCTTTAGTGAGAGAGTTGACTCAGGTAAGGATCAACAAAAGATGTTAAATGCATTTTATGAAAGATCGATGGGGAACCAGTGTTTTACATGTTTGCAAAATTTCACTTCACAGATTACTTGCTAAAAGCACAGGCAGGAAAATGTAATTTTATAATCCTAGGGTAAGGCTGTTATCATCTTCACCCAAGGATCAATCTTAGCATTGCAAATACTGAGAGAGTTAGATGCATGTGCCTTCCACTATGATGAAATATGAAATATACATCACCACCTATAAAGTATTTTTTTGCCAAAAAATATTTAACTCCTAGGTGAAAGGAATTGGCTGAGATGAAGACACAGCTCACACTGCTCTGAGGAAGCGAGCAGACAAATCCAGATGGTGGGGCTTCAACAAGTGAATGGTAAGGTAGTCCAAGATGAAGAAACATACAGCAAAACAACGCATGAATAAAGCAGCTGTAAAGATATTTGGGGAACAGTTGGAAAATCTTGAGTAACTTCTAGATATTCGATTATATAATGGAATGATCGTTAATATTGTGAGAGATGATAATGTTTTTCTAGTCCTGTAGGAAAAGGTACTAATCTTTAGAGACTCTGATGTTTAGGGTGAAATATGATAACATCTGTATTTACTTTACAACACTTTAACAAGATCAGTGTGGCAAATATGGCAAATGTTAACAATTGTTAACTCTAGTTGATTTGTATGAACTCTTCAATTTGTTCTTTCTTTATGTTAAAAATTTTATCACGGAAATTAGGGCGAAGGATTTCAGGTAAAAATGGATTCCTTTTGGAACCCTCCTACACTGTTGGTGGGAATGTTAAGTTGGTGCAGCCACTATGGAAAACAGTATGAATGTTCCTCAGAAAACTAAAAATAGAATTACCATACAATCCAGCAATCCCACAACTGGACACATACCCAGACAAAACTGTAATTCAAAAAGATACATGCACCCCTATGTTTATAGCAGCACTATTCACAATAGCCAAAACATGGAAACAACCTAAATGTCCATCGATGGATGAATGGATAGAGATGTGGTACATATATACAATGGAATACTACTCAGCCATAAAAAGAACAAAATAATGCCATCTGCAGCAACATGGATGCAACTAGAGATGATCACACTAAGTGAAGTAAGTCAGAAAGAAAGACAAATACCGTATGACATCACTTATATGTGGAATCTAAAATATGGCACAAATGAACTTATCTACAAAACAGAAACAGACTCACAGACATAGAGAACAGACTTGTGTTTGCCAAGGGGGAGGGGGAGGGAGAGGGATTGCCTGGGAATTTGGGGTTGGAAGATGCAAACTATTACATTTAGAATGGATAAACAACAAGGTTCTACTGTATAGCACAGGGAACTATATCCAATCTCCTGGGATAAATCATAATGGAAAAGAATACAGAAAAAGAATGTAGATATTCCAAGATATGGAAGCAACCTAAGTGCCCATCAACAGATAAATGGATAAAGAATTTGTGGTGTGTATATATATATACATATATATATGTGTGTGTATATATATATATATATATATATATATGGAATACTACTCAGCCATTAAAAAAAGAATAAAATTTTGCCATTTGCAGCAACATGGATGGACTTGGAGGGCATTATGCTAAGTGAAATAAGTCAGACAGAGAAAGACAAATACTGTATGATATCACTTATATGTGAAATCTAAAAAAAAAAAATACAACAAACTGGTGAATACAATGACAAAAAAAGCAGACTGACAGATATAGAGAACAAGTGGTTCTACAGTGGTTCTACTAGTGGTTACCAGTAGGGAGAGAGAAGAAGGGAGGGGCAATATAGGGGTAGGGGATTAAGAGTTACAAGCTATTAGTTATAAAGTAGGCTACAAGGATATATTATACAACACAGGGAATATAGCCAATGTTTTATAAGAACTATAAATGGAGTATAACCTTTAAAAATTGTGCATTCTATGTTGTATACCTGTAACTTATATTGTACATCAAGTATACTTCAATAAAAAATAAGAATGTATCCCTGTTTGCCCTTAAGACACACAAGCATGAAGAATAAATTTAGGAAAGTTCCAGGATAGGAGGTCAAAATCCACAAGGAACAACTTAGCAGCACCACTAGAAGTGACCAGAAAGGAAGGAGGCTGGGCCAAGATCCCTGCGCTAAGATGGAAGGCCACCAAAGTGCTTTGCTCTGGGCCATCCTAAAAATTCTCAGCAGAGGAACTGGAGAAAAAAGTGGCATAAGATGGTGGAGTACGTCCTACGGAGGGAGGAAGCCACTGAATACCTGCAGTGACTGGGAAGGTGAAATGGGGGTGATGGCTAGAAAACGGGAGGCTCCACCTGGCAAGTCTACCCCCTCCATGAACCAAGGGGTGTATCCACCTTCTTCCTGGAGGAAGTGGTAAAGCAGGACATCTCCCTGCAGGTACCCTCAGAAGCCCCAGAGAAACTGATGAACTTAGTCACTTTTCCCTGATTTTCCTGCATTTCCCAGGAAGGCTGTTGAATCATAAAGCTTCCCTTTGTAAGAGATAAACCATGTTGATAAACTGGAGAACTCAATATTGTGACAACGTTGATCCTTCCCAGGAGAGCCCAGAAAGAGGCCCACACGTATACTGTCACCTGACATTAAGAACAATAAGGCGTTCCTGGGGTATTGATAATGTACCATTTCTTAATCTGAATGCTACTTACACGGAAGTGTTGAGTTTATGAAAATTTAACAAGCTGTACATTTATTATATGCGTACTTTTGTGTTTGTAGGCTCTACTTCAGTTAAAAGTTTTTTTAATCCCTTTATAAGAGTTCAAATGATGTTTTCCAAGGTTAAACTGCTATTATTCAAAGCAATTGAATAATATATTTTTAATACTCTCTTTTAGTTCTTTGGTTGCTTTCACAGATACTATGTTGAGGCATTATTCACGGGTGAAGACAGAAGTGCCATAGTGGTGAGTCCTCTTGGTCTTGGGGTAGTTGCTCTTCAGTCTCTTAATAATTGTTGTATTACTTGTTGGATCCCACAAGTATGTCCTGACCCACTCCATTCCCTTAGCCCACTTGGAAACGTCCAGAAATAACATTTCTTTTAGAGCCACTCACAAGACAGCTTCTGCTTCCTGTTTTAAAATATCTTAAAATTTACTTTAATTGAATGGTGTCTAGAGAGAGACAGATGTAGGCCTGGGAAGACCCAGGAAATGAGAAATAACTTAGGGAAGAGGAAAAAGCATTCTCCAACCTCCAAACTTAAAATAGAGCAATATAAATAGGCACAAATATATAACTTTAATTCCTTAAATAAATATATTATCTCTATTTGATAAGTGACTTTAGTACATTACCCAGCTGAAATCTTTTGCCAAAAATACCATAGGATAGAGCAGCTCTCTCTTTTGATGGCGAGGCCTGATTTTACTTACGGTGTCAATGGTGTCTTTTTATAGCCGATCACCACCGTCTTTTGTCTCGGATGTGGTCAGTGCAAGGGAAAAGTACGATGATTTTCGGTCAGGACCTAACTGACAACATGCTCCCTGGTTCTCAAAAGAAAGAAAAAATAAATTTTGTCTTAAAACACAAAAAGTAAGGTAAGTACATCCTAAAAAATTCAAATGAAGTACCCCCCTCCCGAGCATTAACCACTCTTAACAGTTTGCTGCAAATATAGTATTTCCTGAAATATTTAGGAGCGCACATTAAATGTGTATTCAGATTGTTTTCTTAAATTTATTTTACAAAATAAAATCATACTATGCATGCTGCCCTGCAACTTGCCATCGTCTCGCCAATATATCCCAGTCCTATTTCCAAGCCAAAGCACATAAACCTACCTCCTTCTTTCTGATGGCTGTATAGCATGCTTCAGTATAGATCTACAATAAAGTTTTTAACTCTACTATGAGACATACAGGTTGTCCACTTTTCACGATCACAAATATTATAAATATTCAGCAATAAGCTTTCCTTGTTCATATAGTTTTGCAGATCCGTGCCAATATGTCAATGCACCAAATTCTTAGACATGGCCTTGCTCAGAGGACACTGTATTTAAAATTTTTGTATAAGGCCAAATGGCCTCCCAAAAAAATTGTACCAATATACCTTCCAACAAACACAGATGTGAGTGTTCAGATCATCCCCTTGTTCTGGGACCTTCCTATTTGGCTCTCCACTTTCATGAAGCTAATGCCTGTTCAATCATTCATCAACGACAATTGCCTTTGTTCTGACTGACCTTGCAGCTTAAATCTTACAGGTGCTGCAAAAGACCAAGTTTTCAGTGTTCAGTTAATGAAGTTTCTGTAAGCTATTCTTCTTACATGTCGATGATTATCTTTCAGGCGTAGACGCCTTTTATTTTATTGTTTTTAAAGTAAAAACAGCCAAAGATGTTCATCAAACTTGATCACAAATGACTTATTTCAACAACTGAGTCCTGCCATAAATCATCATTTATGGATTGCCCCAGGTCATGCCTTTGGTTGGAGGGCAACATAGTATGCATGAAAAACTCCACCAATCTCTTTTACTGCTATCTGTTTCAGCACAAAATCGCCACAATACAATAGCTTGTTGTCAGTAACACTGTGTATCGATTTTTTAGTTATTTACCTCACATGGGGTACAGTTTTAGCAGGAGCATATACTCTCCAAGCCTCTTATTTCATTACACAGTCAGAAGTCTGGATCCCTCAACTATCTTGGACACTTCAAATTTCAGCTCTGAAACCCCAAATCCAGGGCTTTCTGATTTACATCACACAGGTGCAGCAGCAGCCTCAGATGATCTTCAGAAAGCTAAATCTCTACGTTCGTTAAAATTTGCAAAATTTCTACGTTCTTCTTGCATTAGTTGTAAGACATTCTACTGTGACTTATATAAAGGACATTACCTAATAGCATTTGTTGTTGTCGTCAAAGACATGCTCTGTTTGAGTTAGAGAGAGGTCATCAGTTTAGGGAGGAGAGGACAGCGGTGTATGGAGGCAGTCATGCTTCTAGGCTGAAGGCTCCTAGTCTGAGCGCCTGTTTCAGCATGAAGGGGAAACGGCTGGCTTCTGCTTCTCTTCAGAAAAGACTGCCAGACTCAGCACGTGAGAAACCAGCCATCCTATAAGATCAGAGCGTGCTGTTCTCCGAGGGGCTCAGGTAGGATGGCTAACCATCTGGGTTTGCCTGAACTGTCCCAGTTTTAGCACTGAAAGTCCTGTAACCCAGAAAACCCCCCTTAGTTCCTGGAAAACCCATAGGATTGGTCACCCTAGTACTGCAAACAGGCTCAGCTACATCTATTACTTTGTCATTTTGTAGAAATGACAAAATGGTTATTAAAAATTGTGGCACATTTTAACATTGACATATAACAACAAAATAACCTACTTTAAACACCCCAAATGTACAATACATTATGCTTGTGCTAGTCAAAAGATAATTTCAGAATTTTAAACAATATTAATGTACGTGTAGCAGTCCAGTAATGACACAAGTTAAAAATTGTAAGGTGAACATCTTCCTTCATTCTTGTTGGTCTGTCTCTGTGACCACAAGAACAGCTTCATAAGGCTGAAAGAAATCAACTACATAATAACATTCTAAGTGAAAGAAGCATCATAGGGAAAAGCTGAACCGTGAAACTAAACAATAAGGAAACAGCACATCAGGAAGGACCTTGACTACGATGCTTAAGAGTTTATACTTTTTACTGAAGAAAATAGGGCACGGTCAAATAAGTTTGAACAGAAAAGGAAATTCTCATTGTTAAATATTAAGAAGACTCCTCAAATCCACATTCACAATCTCACCTCTTAAATCAATATCCTCCACTTGTGGAGGATGTATACAAACCTTCAACATATACAGACAAAGATAATTGTGTATTTTTTCTCAACCCACCACAATTAGAGTTTATGTGGAAACTAAAATCATATATGCAGAATTTCAGTTCATTCATTTAATATTCAGTCACTAAGCATAAAATTTTGAGAACCTAGAATACATAGGACACAGAATTAAGCACTGTGGATAGAAAGGTGAAGAAGAAATAGGTCATTTTCCTGAAGAGTTCACATTCTAATGTAGAAGACAGGCAGCCAGGAAGTAATTACCATGACTACTAATTAGTAATAATAATAATAATTAGGTAGGAAGGTTTACAGGGCCTCAAAAAAGACAGCAAGTAAGAATGTTATGGTCTTCATAAAAAATATGATCCTTGACCAAAGATTTCAATTAGAAATGTGGTATGTTGTATGGGAATTAGGATAGCATAATATCTTTCAACTGAAACAACATATCAGAGTAATAGAAAGCAGAATACAATGCTGACGCAAACAGGATTGTGCACTCAGTGAATAGCAAGTTATGGGTTTGGTCCCAAAACTACCAGGGCCATAGAATAAATACCATTTCATATATTAAAAAAAAAAAGAATAGATTCATATAGATGGCACATCTAAATGTAAAACCCTCTGTGAATATGAGCCCTGGGCCATGATAGGCTGCTGGGGGGTGGTGGGCTGGCGGGTGTGAGTCAGCGGGTATCTCACCATTAAAGTGGCAAAATGCAAGAGACTTGGGAGGGTGGATCACCAAGGGCAAGGTAAGCAGGCAACAGGGAAACACCAAAGAGAATTTAGAAATAATAATAAAACTGACTGAAAGCTGATCTGCTTTTTGTTATCACTACTTCTGACATTTCTAAAACATGTCAATGATAAAATACTCTTCACTCCCCCCCAGAAAAACACTCTTCCCTGGGGGGAGGAAAGTACTAGGAGTTTGGGATTAGCAGATGCAAACTATTACATATAGGACAGATAAACAACAAGGTCCTACTGTATAGCACAGGGAGCTATAGTCAATATCCTGTGATAAACCATAATGGAAACGAATATGAAAAAGAATATATATATATACACACATGTATAACTGAGTCACCTTGCTGTACAGCAGAAATTAACACAACATTGTAAATCAACTATACTTCAATAACATTTTTTAAAAAATACTCTTCCCTGAAAAAAAAGGTTATTGGTCTATGTTCTAAACAATAGTAGTTATTGTCGAGTTTTAAGAACATATGTAAGCTTTGAATTAGTGCATTTGTTTATCACTTATACTTTGGTAAGCATTATGCTTTATGTGGAGACTAATTTGGGAAACTCCCAATTATAGCATTGACCCCAACACACTCAGCTTTGCACTTTTGTTTTGAGATTAAGTTCAAACCATTCAGGATCGTTCAAGCTTTCTTTGGTGTAGTGTGTGTGCCTCCAGAGCTTGTGATACGATTTTAGGTGCAGTTAGATGCCTTTAGATGGTAAATTTGACATTAAGCAATGAGGGAAGAAGCAGAGCCTGAGTTACTTCAATTCCATCACTCTTTGCGACCTCTTAGAGTTTTTACTGAAAACTGAAATAGCGTGCCTATTGTGAAATACATTTTTTATTGGTAAGTGCAAATTTTACTTCACATGTGAAATATCTTTAAAATTTATATCAATTCTTTTTTGTTTTGGCTGCGTTGGGTCTTCGTTGCTGTGCGTGGGCTTTCTCTAGTTGTGGTGAGCGGGGGCTACTCTTTGTTGCAGTGCGTGGACTTCTCAACACAGTGGCTTCTCTCTTTGCGGAGCACGGGCTCTAGGCGCCTGGGCTTCAGTAGTTATGGCTCGCGGGCTCTAGAGTGCAGGCTTAGTAGTTGTGGTGCACGGGCTTAGTTGCTTCACAGCATGTGGGATCTTCCCGGACCAGGGCTCGAATCCGTGTCCCCTGCATTGGCAGGCGGATTCTTACCCACTGCACCACCAGGGAAGCCCTATATCAATTCTTTTTAAATACTTAGTTGTTATAAAAAACTAAAGAACAAATCAAGAAAATTATTATTACTGATTATTACAGAAAATAATCTTGTAAAGATTATTTAGAGGATATGGGATGTTAAATATGTTAGTATCGGGTTGGCCAAAAAGCTCCTTCATTTTGGGGGGGTTTCTTAAGTTTTTTTTTTTTTGATGTGGACCATTTTAAAAAATCTTTATTGAATTTGTTACAATATTGCTTCTGTTTTATATTTTGGTTTTTTTGGCCGCAAGGCATGTGGGATCTTAGCTCCCGGACCAGGGATCGAACCCGCACCCCTTGCATTGGAAGGCGAAGTCTTAACCACTGGACCGCCAGGGAAGTCCCTGTCCCTTGGTTTTTAAGTAAAAATAAAAGACACATTTTTCATTTTCACCAAGAACTTTATTGAACAACGTATTTACCCTTTTTGTTCCACTACCTTCTGCCATTTTTCAGGCAACTTCATAATTCCATCTTCCCAAAACTTTTCACCTTTTTGAGCAAAGAACTGTTCCAGGTGCCTTTTAGAGTCTTCCAGGGAATTGCAATTTTTTCCATTAAGAGAATTTTGTAAAGACTGAAATAAATAGAAATCTGAAGGTGCCATGTCTGGTGAGTACAGCAGATGAATAAGAACTTTCCAGCCAAGTTGTAACAGTTTTTGCCTGGTCGTCAAAGAAACATGCGGTCTTGCATTATCCTGATGGAAGATGATGCATTTTCTGTTGACTAATTCTGGACGCTTTTCATCGAGGGCTGCTTTCAGTTGATCTAATAGGGAGCAGTACTTGTTGGAATTAATTGTTTGGTTTTCCGGAAGGAGATCCTAATAGAAGACTCCCTTCCAGTCCCACCATACACACAACATCACCTTCTTTGGATGAAGACCGGCCTTTGGTGTGGTTCGTGGTGGTTCATCTCGCTTGCCCCACGATCTCTTCCATTCCACATTATTGTACAGTATCCACTTTTCACTGCCCATCACAATTGGTTTTAAAAACAGAACGTTTTCGTTATGTTTAAGTAGAGAATCGCATGAGGAAATACGGTCAAGAAGGTTGTTTTCGCTTAACTTATGTGGAACGCAAACATCAAGGCAATTGACATAATCAAGCTGGTGCAAATGATTTTCAAAGCTTTATTTGCATATTCTGAGTATGTCAGCTATCTCCCATGTGGTGTAACATTGATTGTTCTCAATTAATGTCTCGATTTGATCGCTATTAACTTCAACTGGTCTACCCAACTCTGTGGAACATCATCCAGTGAGAAATCTCCAGCACGAAACTTCGCAAACCACTTCTGACATGTTCAGTCGGTCACAGCACCTTGTCCATACACTGCACAAATCTTTTGCATTTCAGTTGTGTTTTTGCCTTTCTTGAAATATTAAAGCATAATATGCCAAAAATGTTGCTTTTCTTCTTCAATCTTCAGTATTAAAATGGCTACACAAAAATTCACCAGTTTTGATGTTTTTTTAAATGCACGCTGATATAACAGCTGTCACATACAATCTAACAAAATTGTTTCAAATGAAGTTAAAGACAACTAAGAGCTACTAGAGCCATCCTATGGAAGAAAAGCCAAATGAACTTTTTGGCCAGCCCAAAGTTTGCATGTATCTTCTTTAACATTAACTTTTCCTTCTATTTTGTTTACGTCTTTTGTATATGGGTCAAGTGGCTTGCTCAGGATCACACATTCAGAAACTAAACGAGCAGAAACTTAAACTCTGTTCTTTTGATTCTGACATCAGTACGTTCCACAACCTCGCAATCATCTTTCACAATCTGTTTGTGCTCATTTTTCAAATGTAATTCAAGGTCGAAAAGATTTGGATCTAGAAGTTCAGCTGCAAAAGAATCTATTGTTTAAAGTGCAAAACAATAAAAACAAATTTTATTTTGTACACAAAGGCAGCCATGGTTCTCCCAAATGTTTTCTTTTTCTTTTTTCCAATATAAATTAATGTCTGTGAGACCTTCCAGACAGCACCTCTATAAACTGTGGGCCCCTCTGGAATGCTCTTCAGTGAGTACACAGGAGAGCTTGTTGGGAGCTAGACCAGAAGCAGGAATATTCAGGGGTTAGTGCCCCATCCCTGCAGGCTCATGGACGAGGTGAGACCCACACAGGGTCCCAACAGTTAATTGCAGTGGTTGGGGACAGACCCATAGCAGACACTTGAAGATGTACTGTATTGCACATCTGCATGGCCAGCTCCACCTTGGTCCAATATTTAAATAGACCCTAGGCATTGTCAAAGAGTGTTCCATTATGCTGGTAATGACACCATCAGGTGGAGAGGTTTTACATGTCCAGTGAAGGCATAGGTTGTTCCAAACTTTTCCATTTTCTTCCCAGGCTAGCTCTACCCTTTAGTGATGGGTCATATCGATACCATGATACTCTCTGCTTCTAAGGACAGACATTTATGGGTTTTTTCCTCCCCCGAGGGGCGGGAACATAAAATACGTCAATACGAACACTTTATTACAAAAGCATGGTGAACTAAGCTGCATGTTTACCTTTAGCTTTAATTTATTGAGACATTCTGGTCTAGCTAGTGTGGGTCCTCACTGAACAGTTTCTGAACATTTTCTGCTCTTACCTTTGAAAAGCTTGTATAACTTAGCTTGAGCAATTTGGCTTGCTTCTTTACTAATTTGTAAAAGAATGAACTCAAAATGTCAGCTGTGTGAAGAGTGAAATATTTTAACCGTGTATTAATAATTCAATGGATAACATAACTCTGTCTTCACTGGATGATTTTTCTACTCATTCCCAGGACCTGTGCTCAATTCTGACATACAGGAATGGTCGTGGAAGGCTCGTATACACTTGGCATATGCTCCTTCTTTGGCATCATTTAGTATATTTAAACCCAGTGTTGTATCCTGAGGCAGACAATGTTTTCACCATGGGGTTTTCAATATATTAAAAGATATCTTCCAGCAGCATACCAGAATGCAGCCCTGCTGGGTTCTCCCTGGATCTCACAGCGACTCTGGAATGTCTGGGCCGTCCCCCACTCTGGCTCTGTCCTCGGGCAGGCAGCCCTCTTGTCCCCTCCTCCCATGACAAAATTCACCTTCTCTTTATTTCATGTGGTCCTTTAATTCAGTAGACAGGCTGCCTGTTATTTATTTTCTCTGTTTGTGAATTGATTTTTTTAAATTTTGAACTTCCCTTTAGGAGTATATTTTAAAGCCAGAATCAGTCAGGATTTCACCTTTAGTAATTTAAGAAATTGACTTTCCTAGTTTTACCTAGTGTATGCAAACAGAAATCAAAACGTATTGCTACCGGTGAAAATTAAATGATATTAAATTACAAAATGTGAAACAGGCAAAATATTCACTAATATCAAATGCAAATGAGTTGATCTCTTGTTTGTTATTCAGTAATATAAGGGAGGAAAAAGCTAGCCTCCATTTTTACCTCAAAGAAACAATAGAATAGAGCAAAATATATCCAGACCAAGCAATTCAGGTCTTGGCAAAATTGGTCTTTCTAGATCAGCAATAAAGAAGGAACATGGGGTCTTGATGACATTATAACTTCACTTACTAATAATTATACGAAAATAGGAATTATTCAATATAGTACTCAAGCCACAGGTTTTTTTATTTGGGGAAAAAGATAAGTTAGATCCTGTTTTCCTACCTTACGCCAAAAAAATGTGTAGGTAGATCAAGGAGTTAAATATGTAAGCATCAAGCCATAAATTGAAAAAAATAGAGTTGCATATCTATCAGGTTCTATTCATCAAGCAGCATATCTCCCTAAATGAGAAATAACTTCCTAATTTTAAGAGCAATGTCAGAAACTCAGAGGAAAGTAGCAGCACATTTGACAGCATTAAAATGTTTGAAATCTATATGAGACTATAAACAAAATTAAAAGACCAACTAGAAGCTGGAAAAAGATCGCAACAAATACGAGAAGTGGTAAATATCTTTACCAAATAAAGGCCTCCAGTAGAAGCAAGAAAACCATCAAGGATCAAACAGATCAATAGGCAAAAAATATAAATAGACGATTCTAAAAAAAAAAAGAAAAAGAAAAAATAACTAACAGGCAAAAATACATTTAGCCTCACCTGTATGCAAATTAATGTAATAACAAATGCCATTTTGCCTAATACAAATAGTGTACAGTATTTAAATTAATTACACAATAAGCAATTCTGGTCAAGGTTCAGTAAGATGAATTCTTGTTCATTACGGTGGGTGTGTAAATTTTTAATTCTGTGGAACTAGTTCAATAGTGTATACCAATAATCTGGAAAGTGGTGATATTCTTTAATGAAAAGGTATCTTTAAACTGACTGTATCCTTGTGATGTTGTTTAACATGTTGGATCCACTGGTTGATTAGACTCGGGTTCAGGATTTTTTCTTTCTTAGGCAAGGGCACTGCCTCTGTGCTGCTGTGCACTGCACGTTTCATCACCTCAGGAGGCACGGCACATCTGGTTGTCCCATTCTCAGTACTGCCATGTAGCACGAGTAAACCACTCAGCCTTTATATGTGGGATGTAACTCTATTTCTTTTTGACATATGTAAAATAATCAAAGTCATATAAAAATTATCTCAGAAACTACAAACATAAGTTCTATTTGTAAAATATGTAGGGGAGTGTTTTTTCTAAAGTGTGGTGTAAATTTTTTTTTTTAATTTTACTGAAGTATAGTTGATTTACAATGTTGTGTTAATTTCTGCTGTACAGCAAAGTGATCCAGTTATACATATATATTCTTTTCCATTATGGTTTATCACAGGATATTGAATATAGTTCCCTGTGCTGTACAGTAGGACCTTGTTGTTTATCCATCCTATATATAATAGTTTGCATCTGCTAACCCCAAACTCCCAATACTTCCCTCCTCCACTCCCCCCACTTTGGCAACCACAAGTCTGTTCTCTATGTCTGTGAGTCTGTTTCTGTTTCATAGATAGGTTCATTTGTGTTGTATTTTAGATTCCACATATAAGTGATGTCATACGGTATTTGTCTTTCTCTTTGTGACTTACTTTGCTTAGTATGATCATCTCTAGGTCCGTCCATGTTGCTGCAAACGGCATTATTTCATTCTGTAAAAAAAAAAGTTCTTTAATGTCAAGCATGTGGTTAGTCATATATACTTTTTTGAATACTTCAACTTACAAAGTGATTGATTCAAATTTGGTACAATTAGAATGCCATCCAGAGAAGTCTTCTTTCAACGTTCTAGACCACATGAAAGAATATTCATTAAGATTATTGGGAATTTATTATTGGGATTATAAAGAATAATCATTAAGATGCGTGAAGCCAGGACGTTTCTAAAAACTTAACTATAATGCATTGGATTTTGATTTGATTATCAGTCCAGGAATTTTCCAATATCAAATTCTACCACTCAGACTAAGGAAGGGCTCTTTCCATATATTCCGTTTATCCTCATTTACTTTCTGTAATGGGAGTCCTGGCTCCTAGGTAACCCTCTGCAATCTCTGTACTACATGAAATAAGCTGTTTGCCTCTGCTTAGAAGAGCTGAACAGGACACATCCATACATGAACTGGTAGGGTTTTAATGGATTCCTCTTCTGGGAAAGGGGCACTATCCCACATCACATTATAAGCTCCATGGTCCTAGGCATGATTTTAAAAGTGTTCTCAAAGATGTATATATATATATATATATATATATATACATATATATATATATATACACACATATATATATATATAGTGGATTCTCAACCACTGCGCCACCAGGGAAGCCCTATACATCTTTATTAAAATAGATCTTTATTGGAGTTTAATTGCTTCACAATACTGTGTTAGTTTCTGTTGTACAACAAAGTGAATCAGCCATATGCGTACATATATCCCTATATCCCCTCCCTCTTGAGCCTCCCTCCCACCCACCCTATCCCACATCTCTAAATCATTGCAAAGCACCGAGCTGATCTCCCTGTGCTATGCGGCTGCTTCCCACTAGCTATTTTACATTTGGTAGTGTATATATGTCGATGCTACTCTCACTTTGCCCCAGCTTCCCCCTCCCACCCCGTGTCCTCAAGTCCATTCTCTATGTCTATGTCTTTATTCCTGCCCTGCCACTAAGTTGATCAGTACCATTTTTTAAGATACCATATACGTGTGTTAGCACACAGTATTTTTTTTCTCTTTCTGACTTACTTCACTCTGTATGACAGACTCTAGGTCCATCCACCTCACTACAAATAACTCTATTTTGTTTCTTTTTATGGCTAATATTCCATTGTATATATGTGCCACACCTTCTTTATCCATTCATCTGTCTATGGACATTTAGGTTGGTTCCATGTCCTGGCTATTGTAAATTGTGCTGCAATGAACATTGTGGTACATGTCTCTTTTTGAATTACGGTTTTCTCAGGGTATATTCTATTTTTAGTTTTTTAAGGATTCTCCATACTGTTCTCCATAGTGGTTGTATCAATTTACATTCCCACCAACATTGCAGGAGGGTTCCTTTTTCACAACACCCTTTCTAGCATTTATTGTTTCTAGATTTTTTGATAATGGTCATTCTGATGATAAATATACATCTTTAGGGCTTCCCTGGTGGTGCAGTGGTTGAGAGTCCGCCTGCCGATGCAGGGGACACGGGTTCGTGCCCCGGTCCGGGAAGATCCCACATGCCGCGGAGCAGCTAGGCCCGTGAGCCATGGCCGCTGAGCCTGCGCGTCCGGAGCCTGTGCTCCGCAACGGGAGGGGCCACAACAGTGAGAGGCCCGCGTACCGCAAGGAGAAAAGAAAAAAAAGTCAATTCCTTAGGTACACCTTTGCAAACCCCTAGATGAGTTCAGGCTGCCCTGTTCTTAGCTGTAATAACTATTAAAGGATTGCATACTTATTTTATTTAGACTGTAATCTACATGAGAACAGGAGACTGGTCTTTTTGGTTCATCATCTCTTATCACAGTGCTTAGCACCTAGTAAGAGCTCAATAATATTTTGTGAAGGGAATCAATCAAAGAAAAACATCCATCAGTAATTTTAAATGAAATTCTCCTTGTATAATGGTTCTCAGCCCTGGCTGCACGTTACAATCACCTATGAAGTTGGTTTTTGTTTTTCTTTTTAACAATACTAATGTCCATCCCAACCATAGACGTTTTTTTTAAAGGACTCTATTTTTTTGGAACAGTTTTAGGTTCACAGAAAAATTAAGAGGAAGGTACAGAGACTTCCCATATACCATTTCACTCATCTATAAGCATATGTAAATGTGTATATACATGCATCATAATCAAATACATTATTGCCATTATTATTTTGAACAAGCTGTTAAATCAATTAAGAATAAGAAAAATGTAATAATAGTATTTAACAATAATAAATTTAAAAGAATAAGAAAAATAAAAGTTTTTGTTTTACCTTCACTTAATCCTTTGATGTTCTTCCTTTCTTAATGTAGATCATATTTCTGACCTATATTATTTTCATTCTCTCTAAAGAACTTTTTTAACATTTCTTGCAAAGCAGATCTACTGGCAGCAAATTCCCTCTGTTCTGTTGGTCCAAGAAAGCCTTTATTTCTCCTTCATTTTTGAAGGATAATTTCACACAGTACAGAATTCTAGGTTGGTGGTTTCTTTTCACTCAACACTTTAAATATTTCACTCCATTCTTGTCTTGCTTGCATGGGTTCTGAGGAGACATTGGGTGTAATTCTTATCTTTGATTCTCTATAGATAAGATATTTTTTCCCCCTATAATTTCTTTCAGGATTTTTTCTTTATCTTTGATTTTCTGTAATTTGAAAATTATGTGCCCAGGTGTAGGGTGTTTTTTGGCATTTATCCTCCTTGGTGTTCTCTGAGCTTCCTGAATCTTTGGTTTGGTGTCTGACATTAATTTGGGGAAATTCCCAATCATGGTTTCAAATATTTCTTCTGTTCCTTTCTTTCTTCTCCTTCTGGTATTTCCATTGTGTGTGTCACACCCTTTGCAGTTGCCCCATAGCCCTTGAATATTCTGTTCTGTTTTTTTTTTTTTCAGTCTTTTTCTTTTTAGGATTCTATTGAGATATCCTCAAACTCAGAGAGTCTTTCCTCAACTGTGTCCAGTCTACTAATGAGCCCATCAGTGACATTCTTCATTTCTGTAAGAGTGTTTTCTATCTCTAGCATTTCTTTTTGGTTCTTTCTTAGGATTTCCATCTCTCTGCTTGCATAGCCCATCTGTTCTTACATGCTGATTACTTTACTCGTTAGAGCCCCTAGTATATTAATCATGTTATTTTAACTTCCCAGTCTGATAATGCCAACATTCCTGCCGTGTCTGGTTCTGATGCTTGCTCCATCTCTTCAAATTTTTGCCTTTTGGTGTGGCTTGTAATTTTTCTTGATAGCTGGACATGGTGTACCAGGTAGAAGGAATGGCTGTAAATGGGCCTTTAGTAATGTTGGGGGGAGGGGGCAGTGTGGTGAGGAGGGGAAGCTTTCCATTGTCCTGTGTCCTGTGATTAGGCCCCAGCCTCTTAGTAAGCCTCTGCCTCTGGACTGTGAGCTTCACAAGTGTTTCTCATCCCCACTCCCTCCCCCTTAGGTGGAACAGGCTGGCTAGAGTGGGCTGGAGTTGGGTTTTCCCTTCCCCCAGGTCAGTTATACTCAACTTAACTAGTTTCTTCTGAGGGCAGGTGTTAAGAAGAACAGAGTGCTCTGGCATATTTCAAAATGGTTCCTTTCCCCCTCCCCCTCCTGGAAGCCTGAGGGGATTTTTCTCTGCTGTTTACTGTGGAACCTGATCAAGCTCCTGGAGGTAAATCTCATAATACTGTGGCGGTCCCCCCGTGATGGGGTCCTCAATTCCTCAGTTACAGTTCAGATTTTCCTACCCAGCACTGGCTCCTGTAGCCATTTTGCCTGGTGAATCTCTGCTCCATTAAGCTGTTATTCTCTGTACCTGCTTGTTGGTCTCTCTAATCTTGGGGGCAGTGGTTTACCCTGTGTCCTATCTCTCTTAGGGATCCTAAAAGAGTTGTTGGTTTCTCAATCTGTTCAGGCAGGGTGTCTCCTTGTGGCTGCTGCCTTGCCTGGGTGAGGTAACATGAGGTTTTATTCCTTTCCTGCAGACAGAAGAATGGGCTCTGTGGACCGCATTGTTTTGTCTTGACACAGTGGGTGGTGGGAAATTCTTGGTTAGGAGGGGCTGGAATGGACAGGTCTGGGAGGCAACAGCCATCTTTCCTTTTGGCTACCCCCAAGTCCAAGTCCAGCCTTCAGTCTTAGCTGCTTGGTCTCAAAGTTTAAGGCAAGTCCCCACTCAGCTTGTTGCCTTCAAGACACAGCTAGTGTCCCCAATACTAGCCATCACTTTGCTGGCAGAAGTATTGTGCCAGAATACCCAACTTTGTGCCTGAATAGTTCATTCTCATATCTTCAGGGTCTTCCACGGGCCAGGCCCTATGCTAAAGATTTGAGTGTGTCCACACATTAACTCCCTAGATTGTGAATACCACCCTGCAAAATAGCTATTACTACGCCATTTTACAGATGAGGGAGCTTGAGCTCAGAGAAGCTAAGCAATTTGCCTGTGAGCACATGCATCTTCTGATTGTGAGGCCATGGATGTAGCCACGTCAGACAGACCTGGGATCAAACCCCAGCCTCGCCACTGACAGGCTGTGCAAACTTGGCACACCTGTCATCTTCCTTAGGTTCCATTTCTTCATCTGTAGGGATGAATTGTTATGGAAATCAAACAACGTACAGGAAAGTACAAGTAAGATACCCAAACATGGTAGGCACTTCATAACTAGTCTGTCTGTTCATTTTCCCTTCCTCCCTATTCTTTCCAACAGGAGTAAGGTGGGCAATCAGATGTGAGCTCTAAAACGGAGCAAGGTCCACCATTCCAGCTCCTTTGGAGTACTTCCAGCTCTGGGCACTCACTGCTACACGGTGACACTCCTTTCCTGATCGGACAATAAAGCCCTTTCTCACACGTACCTTCCATTAGATAGAAAGGTAAGTATCAGTATTCCCAGATGGTAAATGTGCTGAGATACTGAAACACTTTTACGAGGGAGGAAACTTCTTCCCAGGAAATTCATAGTTCTTCAAGTGTCCAGCGGGATTTGAATGCCCAGAGACAGGAGATGGACTAGGCCAGCATGAGGTCAGCGTCTTCACCGTGTTCTTCTCACATACCCGTAAAAGAATTGTACACTTTTTAAAAGTTCGTCTCAAAAACTTTTGTTATTTCTTGCACATTACAGAAATTGACATTTTAAAAGAAAACTTTCACATCATTCTTTTAAATACACTCAATGGAAAGTAAACACCATGCACTTTGATTCCCATTTAAAACATATTATGAATGAACTCATCTTTAACAGTCAAAAATTTTACGTAATTCTTTTTTCTCCTTGAACTCAGAATTTTACATAAAAATATACATTTGTATTTCAAAGTTTTGAAAACTGATTACCTTATCATCCTTATCTACAACTAAAACATGGGAAAATTGATTTAAATTTAGCTAAAACATCATAATTATAAATTTTCATGTTTCTTAAACATAAAATTTCAAGTTCCATTATATGTATCATATTTAAATTATATTAAAGTATGTATGTATTTCTTAATGAAATGACTGGGGCTTTTGCTTTTCAATTAGTTCTACAGCTGTGATAAATATGACTGATTATTAGAATGAAACAAGGGTCAGCATAATTTCTATTCCTCTTTCCATTTCTATATATGTAAATCATTAGAAAATATGTTTATATATATCAGTGGGTGGAAATGGGAAAAATTTTGTTAAGTAATGTCATTCAACTTTTAAAATATTCTTAAATATTTTAAATCCTATTTAAAATATTTTTAAGCCCCAAATCCTATCATCATCTAATGCTACGCTGTGTCCCTAACACATAAATGTCTAACTAATGAAAAACACAAAGCCTTGCCTTCAATTTATGGTGTCTTGATTAATATTAATAACTAATATTTCAGAGTACCCTTTGGTGCTCCAGAGGCAAAGAAGCATAGTAAGAAGGGAAATGGGTAAGGTGCATTCCTTCTGTAAAGTAAGAGAGGCAGGATTATAAAGGGAGACAAAAGGAAAAGCTTCGTGATACAGGGGTTGTAGACACACTACCAGACAGACATAGGGGCTTGTTTTCCTATGACAGCAAGCTGGGCTAAGGACATGGACTTGTACTACGTAAAGCAAAAGTAGACAGAAACAGTCTTACAATATGTAAAGCAAAAGTGGAAAGAATTACAAGGATTAATAGACAAATCTGTAATTTCAATGGAATATTTTAATATGCTCATCTCAGTAATTAATAGGACAAGCAGACCAAAAAATCAACGAGGGGTACAGATTTGAAGAGCACATGTAATGCACTCGATGTAACGCACATGGTGTGTCTGCAACAACCATCTGCAAAATATACATCCTTCACATCACACCTGGAATATTTACAAAAATTGCCTGTACAGTAAGGCCATAAGTCAAATCTCAACAATTTCAAAGCATTAGCTATAATGCAATTAAGATAGGAATCAATAATAAAAACATAATGGAAAATCCATCCTCCCCAGTGACACGTTGAGAAAAGAAGCACAGCTGGTGACCTCAGAGATGTAGAAGTTATAACTTCTTCCCATGGGATATATTAGGATGCTTTTGAGTACCTGTCCACTCAGAGTCCCAGAATTCTTGAGTAATCCTCAATCCAAATCAGTAAGAAAAGAAAAACCCAGTAGAGAAGTGGGCAAAGTCTTGAGGAAGGAGTTCTCAAAAGAAGAAATCCAAAAGTCAAGTAAACATAGGTTCGACATCAGAAAAATGCAAAGTAACACCACGATAAGATACCACAGGACACTGGTCAGACTGGCAAAAATTGTAATGACTGTCAAACCAATTAGAGTAATCTCACACACTACTGGTGGGAAGGAGAATTGGAGCAACCACTTCAAACACCAGTTTAGCATGATCCAGTAAACTTGAAGATGGCCACAAACAATGATTTAGCTGTCCCCCTCCCCGAGCAACTTGTGCTCATGCACACCAGGAGACACATATAAGCATTTTTCACAAACGCCCCGTACCAGAAACAATCCAAATGTCCATCACCAGTAGAACGGGCAAATAAATTCTAGTGGAACATATAATAAAATGCAATGCCACATTCAAATCAATGAATGCATCTTACAAACATATAGTTAAAATGAATCCAGTTTACTTTTCTGCAAACTCTATTGAACCTAACGTGTATACAGAAAACTATACAAGTTATTGTTGTACAGCTCAATGGATTTTCACAAAGTAAACATACTCTTGTTACCAGCACTCAAAAAGAAATATATTACCCCATTAGATGATGAGTTTCTTTAGAGCAGGGATAACCATGTCTTTCTTTTCTTGTTTTGTATCCTTTACACAATGCTTGGACAGAGGGTAAGCTCTATAAAGTTTGTTGAATGATACAGAGCTCTTTTGATTGGTGCCACCAAGCCAAATAGATGACCTTGGGTACAAGGGATTTTAATATGTCCACATCTTATTTTCCTACCTTTTTAATAATAGCCCCTTGTATTTTCATTACCTTTTACTTACTAATACCTTGCACACACTCTCTCATTTCACCCTCATAACAATCCTAAAAATAGACTAAGCAGGTATTACTTATCCCTCTGTCACAGTTGTGGAAATTGAGTCTCAAAAAAGCTGAAAGTGTTGGCCAGTCAGGTGGATACCAGCTGGGCCTACATGAGGATGCCCAGGTCTCCTTTGCCTTGATGCATCATTCTTTCTCCTACATGACACTGGTCTGGTCAGCTGGACTCATTAGCCTCCAAAGGGCATCTTCCAGCTCCAAGACCCCATGATGCTTTGGGGTCACAGACTCCAAAAAGGAATTGAATATGACCTATCTGGGACCAGAGGGAGGCAAATGCAGCAGGGAGCGTACCAAGCAGTCCTTGATTAAACTATGCACTCGTGGTTTGGGAAAAGCTCCTGGCATCCTCCTTTATAGCATCATTTTATAGCTAAAAAATTTAGCTATATTTTTTCCTTTTTTTAAATTGAAATATAGTTGATGTACAATATTATGTTAGTTTCAGGTGTGTTACACAGTGATATTGACATTTGAATAGATTATGAAATGATTACCATAAGTCTTGTAACCATCTATCCCCATACAAAGTTATTACAATATTATTGACCATATTGCTTACACTGTATATTACACACCCATGACATTTATTTTATAACTGGAGGTTTCTACCTCTTAATCCCCTTCACCTATTTTGCTCCCCCTACTTTGTCCCCTCTGGCAATCACCCATTTGTCCTCTATTATCTATGAGGCTGTTTTTGTTTTGTTTTGTTGGTTGGTTTGTTTTGTTTTTTAGATTCCACATATAAGTGAGATCATATGGTATTTGTCTTTATCTGACTTATTTCACTTAGCATAATATGCTCTATGTCCATACATGTTGTCACAAATGGCAAGATTTCATTCTTTTTATGGCCGAGTAGAATTCCACTGTGTGTGTGTGTATGTGTGTGTGTGTGTGTATATATACGTGTATGTATATATACCACATCTTCTTTATCCGTCATCTATTGATGTACACTTAGGTTGCTTCCATAACGTGGTTATTGTGAATAATGCTGCACTGAACATAGGGGTGCATATATCTTTTCAAATTAGTGTTTTGGGGTTTTTTTGAAAAATACCCAGAAGTATATAGATTTGCTAGATTGTACGGTAGTTCTATTTCTAATTTTTTGAGGAAACTCCATACTGTTTTCCATAGTGGCTGCACCAATTTACATTCCTACCAACAGTGTGTGAAGGTTCCCTTTTCTACACATCCTCTCCTTCACTTGTTATTTGTTGTCTTTCTGATGAAAGACTTTCTGAGAAGTGTGAAGCGGTATTTCATTGCAGTGAACAATTTTTTGACATTTTATTTTTTGAGTAAAAATTCATGAATAGGATGCAATTTATTGTATGTAAATTATAAATCAATAAAGTTCATTTTCTAAAAAAAATGATGCATACTACTGGTGGTCCCTTGGGTGGTTAACCCTTCTCACTGGTCTAATGGTGACCACATGATGGCAGACTTGAACTCCAGGGCAAGATCTATGATATAACTTTAAATTAATTCTATGGGGCACAAGAAATTACTTGAACAAATATAAATTTACCACATGCATGGGAAGGATCAATCAGTATGTCAAAGATGTCAATTTTCCTTAAGTTAACATGGGTTTTTTCATCTGTATATGTGTGTCTAGACATGCTGGTTCTAATTTTTTTTTAACAATAAGACAATAAATAAACAATAATATTTAGAAGAATTCTAATAAAAATAATGAAGGGCGAACATTCTTTTCACATATTAAAACATAAAACTATAGTAATTTAAAAGGTGGTACTGAAATCAACGGAAAATAATAGAAGATTCAGAAATAGATCTAAATACAAACAAAAAATGTGGTAATAAAGGTGATAGTTCTAATCAGTGGGGAAAAGATGAATTATTTAATAAATGGTATTGCAACATCTGGGTAACCATCTGGGAAATCAAGTGAACACCCATGTCTTACAACTTACATAAGGACAAATGACAAATGGATCAAAATGTATGTATAAAAAATGGAAGAAACCATCAAAGTACTAGAATAAATAAAGGTGAAAAAATGTCAATACAAGAAGTGAGGAATCCTTTTCTAAGACAAAAATCCAGAAGCCATGCAAAAAGGGGCAGGAGGGGAATGTATACATACATATACGTACATATATACATATATGATAAATCTGGCTACCCACACACTCAACATTCCATGAGAAAAATCAAAATGCGAGCGCCAGAAATACTCAAACTACATCCCAAAGGGACATACAAATCACTGGTAGACAAATAACTCAATAGAAAAATGGATAAAAGATTTGAACAACCAGTTCACAGATAAATAAAAATGTATCCATGCATTCATCTTAGACATATAAAAATATGCTCAACTTCACTCTTATTAAGGAAAAACAAACTAGAAACCCACCAAGATATCATTTTTAATCTAGTAGACTGGCAGAAATCAAAAAGATTGATAACACATTAGGATGGTAAAGATTCAGATAAACAAGTTCTCTCACATAGACCTTGTGGGACTGAAAATTAGTATAGCACTTATGGTGGATAATTTGGCAGTATCTATCAAAATCATGAGTATACATACCTTTTGCCTTGGGATTTTCCTCTTCTCAGAATTAATCCTTACGGATATTTTCACACATGTGAATTGCACTGTACCAGGTCATTCTATGTAACACTGTAATATCAAAAGATTGGAAACCATCTAAATATCCATCAATAGGTGACTAGTTAAATAAGGTACCATACATACATACAGAGGAAAGTCATGTGATTGTTAAAAATAACAACAAAGCTCTTAATGAACTAATATGAAAACACCTCTGAGATAAATTAAATGAAAAAAGTATACGACCACGGACATGGTATTCTACCATGAGTGTGCCAGGGATAGAAAAGAATAGATGCTTGTTGAGATACACATACACATATGTATGTAAAACCTCAGATAGTCACAAGGATCTGACAACAGTTACCTCTGGAGAGAAGGACGGACTGGGGGATGGAAGAGAGTTGTCACTGTATATGACCGTTTATTGCTCTCGAATTCTGGACTATGTCATCATATTACCTATTCATAAACATTTAAATATATAAAAATAAACAGAAATCAAAGAGAACACAGGAGGTCAGTGGACAGAACTGAACCTAACAAATCCAACCAGCAGCCCCTACACTAGGCCAAGGCCGCCTCAGGGGCTGATGACAGGTAGGTTTGGTGGCAAGTCAGAGAGGGTCTCCTGCCAGGCTAGAGTTGGCGGGGAGCTCTCCTAGTGAGTGACTGAGTGTTCCTGATCTGCCACCAGACCCCCGGGCTGGAGAAGCCACCATCACTGTCTCTGCTGCCCACAGAACAGGCAGCTGTGGGCCTGGTCATCCCTCCTACACAGCACCTGCCAGGTGCAGGAGTGACAGGCTCTCAGGTGGGGCTCCTGACACCTGAGGTGAGCCCGTCCCCTCCAGCGGCTCTGGGCTTCGGTAGAATAACCTCCTCTGAGGAGGACTGCATGCGAGGACTGCTGTCTTGGACCTTACCAGCCCCTGCGGACCCAACTCTCTACCTCCTTCCCTGCTGAGGCCGCCCCACAAGCAAGACCCTCTTCTTTTGTGTGGTGAGAACTTTTAAGATCTAGTCTTTTAGGCCCCTTCCAACTGCACCCCTGCAGTGGTCTCCAAGGGGCTGACACCTGGCCCGCACAATCCCGCAGCAGACTACACATCACCCAGTCTCAAGGGCTCTCTCTTTCAGGATAGATGCAGAGCTGCCTTAGTTTACCCCGCACAGGACACACAGCGAACTCTGACCGCCTTCCGGGTTAGCCCTGGCCTAAACCACCCGTCCAGGAGAGCTGCTGAAGAGCGTGTTCCCCAACATCACACGCTCTGCCACCTCTACTAGAAAGCAGTGGAATCCATCTGTAGATGCCGCGGACAGATCCGCGCCCTCAGATTTCACCTACCTCACTGAGCCCTAAATTCTTTTACCGTCGGATTTCAGATACACAGAATTAGATTACTGATAATACTTAGTTCATATCACACCGATACCATGACACCCACATGTTCTCCAGGGGAACCCCAGGAGGTGAGGGATGAGAGGTGGGTCCATGACCTGGAGCAGCTGACAAGGGTGCCCTTGAGAGTTTCCTCTCTTCCAGCCAGTGGCAATGCGCTGACATATACCGGCATTGGGTTACATGGATTTACAGACTATATCATCTCCTTTTAACTTAAGTAACCCTCCCAAAATATTGTAAAATTGGGCCTCAAAGGGGCCTTGGATCAAAGATAACACTAACAAAGCAAGCACAACTGAACAACAAAAAAGAGGCAAACCTGATATATCTCCTGCCAGTTTACAAGGTTGAAAACAGCAACCATCCAGTAATCAGGTCTGACAAACAGTCAGCCAAAAAGCCTTGAATTTATCAAGAAAACTATCAGAGATACATTGCTTACACACACTATTGTTAACTATCAACATCACCTCAAGTATACACTAAGCCTTAAAATATTAGCTATGACACTATAAGGCAAGACATTTCAATAGCTCTGTGTATATGTGTGTGCGTGTGTGTGTGTGTTAGCTTAGAATAAAAAGGCATCAGAGAGATTCCTTTTTTTGTAAGAAAAAGTTCAGAATAATCTTTTATGTCAATAGCAAAATATAAATTATTCAATCTTGATCGTGTCTGTCTTAAGAGTGTATGAGATATTGTATACAGATTGTTTCTCCAAGTTGCTGAACATCTCCTGACTTTATTTCTAAGAAGACTTCCTATTTAAAAAAAAAAAAAACTTTAGAAATAGTGAATAACAATTAATGCTAGGGTGTTCTGGGTATCTTGCATCCGATTCATCAATAAGAGACAAAAGAAAGGCTGTACTCAACTCTCAGGATTTGGTGAGGATATTATGTCCAACAATCTACTTAGAACATCCATTTAGCACATAATTTACAATTAAGTGTACAGTTGTTTATCACTGTTCAGTGCCAGGCCATGAGCAGCAAATGACAATGGTGAGGATTGTACTGCTGTTTTGAAGAGAAGTCAGAAATTATTTTTAAATTCCCCCTTCACAAAGTTGAAACAGAAATTCATTCTGTTGCATTTTTTAGGCTCCAAACCCAGAAAGCAAATTTATCTGATAGGTGAATTACATACTTAGGAACAGCTTAAATCTCAGGGTCATTAAATATCTTTACACCTTTCATATTTGGCCTCAAAAACGTATTTTGTTGTTCATTAAGCCGATCAGCTCACAGTTTAATATGACCAAATATCACCTACTCCTCCTATTCAGCCCGCCAGGGCAGGAATGATTACTTTCTTCTTGCATGCTTGTGACACTTCATACATAAATGTAGTATGGCACCGCCCACAAAGAGCCGTCATCATGACTTTTATTGCTCTGCAGCTAACTAGATGAAATTCTTCTAAGTGTGAAGCCACTTTTCATTTCTTTCCTGCATCTTCCAGAGTGACTGACACAGAGTAAACATCAGTACGTGTCTATAAAATTAATGTATTTTCCTGAACTATCTGTACCATTTCTGAGCTTCTTTAGATTTCAGTGGATATATATTCTGTACCTACCAAGTAACCTGCAAGACTGTGAGTTTCAAGAGGGGCTCAGAGTAAGAGCAGACTCTTTAGTGGGTACAGGCTGTCACTCAGGCTTATGACCCAACAGATTCAATGGTACTCAGTTTTTTGGAATAGGAAGTCTCAGTAAGAGAATCACAGCATAGTCCCATAGAGTTTTGAAGCAAAGCTGTGCTTTTCTCAGCTGATAACTATTCTTCCTTTGAGAAGAAGACCCTGGCATGCCTCAAGGACTTCATAGAGTCTAAATACTTGACTGTGTGTTGGTTCCCCACAGAGCCAAGTCTGAGATGGAGACTGGTGTACAGGAGACATACTGGGGACTGCACTTGGGTGCAACAACGGTAAGAGAGTGAAAGAGTCAGGACTGGGCAAGGGGAGGAGTTGAACTGTGATGCAGTTGCAACAGAGGCCTCAGTTGATCACACAGGGAGTTCTGAAGTTGCGATGTTTCTATAAAGTTGTCTTGCCTTGAAGAGGAAAGGGAGCCAGGTATTGCCACATCACCCAGGTACTGGATGTGGTCTTTGCCCCAGGGAGGGGAGCATAACTTTGAACAAGGCTGCTTCCATGGGCTCTGGGAAATTTCCAGAAGGGGATCAACTGTGATCATGTTCTCATCATAGTGTCATTACAGCAGGGTAATGAGTGTCTCAGTCCTGGATTGGGACCTATGGGCAGGGTGCCATAGGATCCACTATATCATTGCCTCTGAGTGACTATGTTGCTTGAGCTTCCTGTCATGAATTGAGTGCTCTCTGATTCACTAAGCCATAAGCGTTGGTGTGTACAGAAACAATTGCTTTTCAAATGGAAGTGGTATCTAGGAGATCAGGTTCAAGTAGATCTGTATGGCATAAGCAAGTTACATCTACCACCTTCTGCTGTAGTGCTGGTGCTCCTTCACTTCACACCTCTGCCCTTATGAGGACCTTTCTTTGTGTAGTTGATAGAGAAAGAAAGAACTCGAGCCTGGTTTACAGGTGCTCTAGCCAGAAGTGGATGCTGCCATATTACAGTCTAATTAGGCATGACCCTCAAGGATAGTGGTGAAGGAAATTCCAGCCAGTAGGCAGAGCTTGGAGCAATGACTCTTCACTACGGGGGAAGAATAACCTGAGAAATGGATCTACACTGAGTGTAGACAGTGGCTAACACCCAGTTAGGGACTTGGAAAGAATAAGAGTGTAAGATTGGTGACAAGAATGTTTGTGTAAGAGGAATGAGGATGGACATCGTAAATAAGAGTGTGGGGATATTTGTGTCCCATGTGAAGGTTCACTAGAGGGCATCCATTGCAGAGGAGTCACTTAATACTAAGGTGGCTACATCCACCAAATGGAATTATGAATCTAGATTGGATCAGCTAACAGCAGAAACCAAGGCTAAACACCATTTCCCAGGAGGACCCATTAATAGTCAACTACCCATTAGCAACTGTGCTATATTGGGCTCATCAGTTTGTCCAAAATGGGATAAATTACTATTTGAGAGTATTGGTTTCTCTTCCCTGCCTGACATGCTCTTGCAAGCATACCATCTGTGGAATTAGAGAAAAATCTTATTTACCATTATTAAATCCCATACGAGAGAGACTGGACCAAGATGGCGGAGTAAAAGGACGTGCACTCACTCCCTCTTGGGAGAGCACCAGAATCACAGCTAACTGCTGAACAATCATTGACAGGAAAACACTGGAATTCACCAAAAAAGATACCCCACATGCAAAGACAAAGGAGAAGCCACAATGACACAGTAGAAGGGGTACAATCACAATAAAATAAAATCCCATAACCACTGGGTGGGTGACTCACAAACTGGAGAACACCTATACCACAGAAATCCACCCACTGGAGTGAAGGTTCTGAGCCCCACGTCAGGCTTCCCAACCTGGGGGTCTGGCAACGGGAGGAGGAATTCCTAGAGAATCGAATTTGAAGGCTGGATATGAAGGATTTGATTACAGGACTTCGACAGGACTGGGGGAAACAGAGACTCGACTCTTGGAGGGCACACACAAAGTAGTGTGTGCATCGGGACCCAGGGGAAGGAGCAGTGATCCCAGAGGAGACTGAACCAGACTTACCTGCTAGTGTTGGAGGGTTTCCTGCAGAGGCAGGGGGTGGTTCTGTCTCACTGCGAGGACAAGGACACTGGCAGCAGAAGTTCTGGGAAGTACTCCTTGGCGGGAGCCCTCCCAGAGTCTGCCATTAGCCCCACCAAAGAGCCCGGTAGTCTCCAGTGTTGGGTTTCCTCAGGCCAAACAAGCAACAGGGAGGGAACTCAGCCCCACCCATCAGCAGACAAGCAGATTAAAGTTTGACTGAGCTCTGCCCACCAGAGCAACACCCAGCTCTACCCACCACCAGTCCCTCCCACCAGGAAACTTGCACAAGTCTCTTAGATAGCCTCATCCACCACAGGGCAGACAGCATAAGCAAGAAGAACTAGAATCCTGCAGCCTGTGGATAAAAACCACATTCACGGAAAGATAAACAGATGAAAAGGCAGAGGGCTATATACCATATGAAGGAACAAAATAAAACCCCAGAAAAACAACTAAATGAAGTGAAGACAGGCAACCTTCAAGAAAAAGAATTCAGAATAATGATAGTGAAAATGATACAGGACCTTGGAAAAAGAATGGAGGCAAAGATCAAGAAGATGCAAGAAATGTTTAACAAAGACCTAGAAGAATTAAAGAACAAACACCTAAAAGAATTAAAGAACAAACAAACAGAGATGAACAATACAATAACTGAAATGAAAAATACACTAGAGGGAATCAACAGCAGAATAACTGAGGCAGAAAAACCGGATAAGTGACCTGGAAGACAGAATGGTGGAATTCACTGCCACAGAACAGAATAAAGAAAAAAGAATGAAAAGAAATGAAGCCACCCTAAGAGATCTCTGGTACAACATTAAATGAAACAACATTCACATTATAGGGGTCCCAGAAGGAGAAGAGAGAGAGAAAAGACCCGAGAAAATATTTGAAGAGATTATAGTTGAAAAATTCCCTAACATGAGAAAAGAAATAGCCACCCAAGTCCAGGAAGTGCAGAGAGTCCCAAGAAGGATAAACCCAAGGAGAAATACACTGAGACACATAGTAATCAAACTGATAAAAATTAATGACAAAGAAAATTATTGCAAGTCACAAGGGAAAAACGACAAATAACATACAAGGGAACTCCCGTAAGGTTAACAGCTGATTTCTCAGCAGAAACTCTACAAGCCAGAAGGGAGTGGCATGACATATTTAAAGTGATGAAAGGGAAGAACGTACAGCCAAGATTACTCTACCTGACAAGGATCTCATTCAGATTCGATGGAGAAATCAAAAGCTGTACAGACAAGCAAAAGCTAAGAGAATTCAGCACCACCAAACCAGCTCTACAACAAATGCTAAAGGAATTTCTCTAAGTGAGAAACACAAGAGAAGAAAACGACCTACATAAACAAACCCAAAACAATTAAGAAAATGGTCATAGGAACATACATATCTATAATTACCTTAAGCGTGAATGGATTAAACACTCCAACCAAAAGACACAGGCTCCCTGAATGGATACAAAAACAAGACCCATATATATGGTGTCTACAAGAGACCCACTTCAGACCTAAGGACACATACAGACTGAAAGTGACGGGATGGAAAAAGATATTCCATGCCAATGGAAATCAAAAGAAAGCTGGAGTAGCAATACTCATATCAGATAAAATAGACTTTAAAATAAAGAATGTTACAAGAGACAAGGAAGGACACTACATAATGATCAAGGGATCAATCCAAGAAGAAGATATAACAATTATAAAACTATATGCACCCAACATAGGAGCACCTCAATACATAAGGCAACTGCTAACAGCTATAAAAGAGGAAATCGACAGTAACACAATAATAGTGGGGGACTTTTAACACCTCACTTACATCAATGGACAGATCATCCAAACAGAAAATTAATAAGGAAACACAAGCTTTAAGTGACACAATGGACCAGATAGATTTAATTAATATTTATAGGACGTTCCATCCAAAAACAGCAGATTACACTTTCTTCTCAAGTGCACATGGGACATTCTCCAGGATAGATCATATCTTGGGTCACAAATCAAGCCTCAGTAAATTTAAGAAAATTGAAATCATATCAAGCATCTTCTCTGACCACGACGCTATGAGATTAGAAATCAATTACAAAGAAAAAAATGTAAAACACACAAACACATGGAGGCTAAATAATACGTTACTAAATAACCAACAGATCACTAAAGAAATCAGAACATACCTAGAGACAAATGACAACAAAAACACGACGATCCAAAACCTATGGGATGCGCAAAAGCAGTTCGAAGTGGGAAGTTTAGAGCAATACAATCCTACCTCAAGAAACAAGAAAAACCTCAGAAAAACACTCTAACCTTACACCAAAAGGTATTAGAGAAAGAAGAACAAACAAAACCCAAAATTAGTAGAAGGAAAGAAATCATAAAGATCAGAGCAGAAACAACTGAAACAGAAACAGAGAAAACAATAGCAAAGATCAATAAAACTAAAAGCTGGTTCTTTGAGAAGATAAACAAAATTGATAAACCTTTAGCCAGACTCATCAGGAAAAAGAGGGAGAGGACTCAATGAGATTACAAATGAAAAAGGATAAGTTACAAGAGACGTTGCAAAAATACAAAGCATCCTAAGAGACTACTACAAGCAACTCTATGTCAATAAAATGGACAACCTGGAAGAAATGGACAAATTCTTAGAAAGGTATAAACTTACAAGACTGAACCAGGAAGAAATAGAAAATATGAACAGACCAATCACAAGAAATGAAATTGAAACAGTGATTAAAAATCTTCCAACAAACAAAAGTCCTGGACCAGATGGCTTCACAGGTGAATTCTATCAAACATTTAGAGAAGAGCTAACACCCATCCTTTTCAAACCCTTCCAAAAAATTGCAGAGGAAGGAACACTCCCAAACTCATTCTGTGAGGCCACCATCACCCTGATACAAAAACCAGACAAAGATACTACAAAAAAAGAAAATTACAGACCAGTATCACTGGTAAATATAGATACAAAAGCCCTCAACAAAATACTAGCAAACAGAATCCAACAAAACATTAAAAGGATCATACACCATGATCAAGTGGGATTTATCCCAGGGATGCAAGGATTCTTCAATATATGTAAATCAATCAATGTGATATACCATATTAACAAATTGAAGAATAAAAACCATATGATCATCTCAATAGATGCAGAAAAAGCTTTTGACAAAATTCAACACCCATTCATGATAAAAGCTCTCCAGAAAGTGGGCATAGAGGGAACCTACTTCAACATAATAAAGGCCATGTACGACCAACCCACAGCAAACATCATTCTCAATGGTGAAAAACTGAAAGCATTTCCGCTAAGACCAGGAACAAGACATGGATGTCCACTCTCGCCACTATTATTCAACATAGTTTTGGAAGTCCTAGCCACGGCAATCAGAGAAGAAAACTCAATAAAAAGGAATACAAATTGCAAAAGAAGAAGTAAAATGGTCACTGTTTGCAGATGACATGATACTATACATAGAGAATCCTAAAGATGGCACCAGTAAACTACGAGCTAATCAATGAATTTGGTAAAGCTGCAGGATACAAAATTAATGCACAGGAATCTCTTGCATTCCTATACACGAATGATGAAAAATCTGAAAGATAAATTAAGGAAACACTCCCATTTACCATTGCAATAAAAAGAATAAAATACCTAGGGAGAAAAAAGACCTGTAAGCAGAAAACTATAAGACACTGGTGAAAGAAATTAAAGATGATACAAACAGATGGAGAGATATACCATGTTCTTGGATTGGAAGAATCAATATTGTGAACATGACTACACTACTCAGAGCAATCTACAGATTCAGTGCAATCCCTATCAAATTACCAATGGCATTTTTTACAGAACTAGAACAAAAAGTCTTAAAATTTGTATGGAGACACAAAAGACCCCGAATAGCCAAAACAATCTTGAGAAAAGAGAACAGAGCTGGAGGAATCAGACTCCCTGACTTCAGACTATACTACAAAGCTACAGTCATCAAGACAATATGGTAGTGGCACAAAAACAGAAATATAGACCAATGGAACAAGATAGAAAGCCCAGAGATAAACCCACGCACTTATGGTCAACTGATCTATGACAAAGGAGGCAAGGATATACAATGGAGAAAAGACAGTCTCTTCAATAAGTGGTGCTGGGAAAATGGGACAGCTACACATAAAAGAATGAAATTAGAACACTTCCTAACACCATACACAAAAATAAACTCAAAATGGATTAGAGACCTAAATGTAAGACTTCACACTATAAAACTCTTAGAGGAAAACATAGGAAGAACACTCTTTGACATAAATCACAGCAAGATCTTTTTTGATCCACCTCCTAGAGTAATGGAAATAAAAACAAAAGTAAACAAATGGACCTAATGAAACTTAAAACCTTTTGCAAAGCAAAGGAAACTACAAACAAGACGAAAAGACAACCCTCAGAATGGGAGAAAATATTTACAAACAAATCAATGGACAAAGGATTAATCTTCAAAATATATAAACAGCTCATGCAGCTCAATATTTAAAAAACAAACAACCCAATTAAAAAATGGGCAGAAGACCTAAATAGACATTTCTCCAAAGAAGACATACAGATGACCAAGAAGCACATGAAAACCTGCTTGACATTACTAATTATTAGAGAAATGTAAATCAAAACTACAATGAGGTATCACCTCACGCCAGTTAGAATGGGCATCATCAGAAAACCTACAGACAACAAATGCTGGAGAGGGTGTGGAGAATAGGGAAACCTTGTGCACTGTTGGTGGGAATGTAAATTGATACAGCCACTATGGAGAACAGTATGGAAGTTCCTTAAAAAACTAAAAATAGAATTACCATATGACCCAGCAATCCCACTACTGGGCATATACCCAGAGAAAACCAGAATTCAAAAAGACACATGCACCCCAATGTTCATTACAGCACTATTTACAATAGCCAGGTCATGGACGTAACCTAAATGCCCATCAACAGACGAATGGATAAAGAAGATGTGGGACATATATACAATGGAATATTACTCAGCCATGAAAAGGAACGAAATTGGGTCATTTGTAGAGCTGTGGATAGATCTAAAGACTGTCATACAGAGTGAAGTAAGTCAGAAAGAGAAAAACAAATATCGTATATTAACGTATATATGAGGAACCAATAAAAATGGTACAGATGAACCAGTTTTCAGGGCAGAAATAGAGACACAGATGTAGAGAACCAACGTATGGACACCAAGGGGGGAAATTGGGGGTGGGGGGTGGGGGTGGGATGAATTGGAAGATTGGTATTGACATATATACACTGATATGTATAAAATGGATAACTAATAAGAACCTGCTGTATAAAAAAATAATTTTTTTAAAAACCCCATATGACATTTATTTTTTACCAAAATACTCAATTCATAGCAATAGAAATGCATCAATAGACCCATGCCTATGAAATTCACTGTTTTGTTTTGTTTTTCTTTTTTTTTTTTTTTTTTGCGGTACGCGGGCCTCTCACTGTTGTGGCCTCTCCTGTTGCGGAGCACAGGCTCCAGACGCTCAGGCTCAGCGGCCATGGCTCACGGGCCCAGCCGCTCCGCGGCACGTGGGATCTTCCCGGACCGGGGCACGAACCCGCGTCCCCTCTCTCAACCACTGCGCCACCAGGGAAGCCCGAAATTCACTGGTTTTATCACCATACCCCATCACCCAGAAGCAGGTGCCCTAATAAAACAGAGAATGACCTGCTAAAGACTTTTTGTGGTATCTACTGGGAGATAACACCTGCAAGGCTGAAGTGCTGCCCTGAAGGGTCTGGGAACTAAGGTGTGAAACTGGAAATGGCTACTCTCACTGTTACACCTGATAAATCACTGGAAGAGCTCTTGTTTCCCATCCGCAAACCTTGGGCTCTGCTACTTTTGTGATCTAGGTCTTCAGGAAAAGTATTATTTCTTCAGGAGATAAAATATTAAATGTGAAGTTGAGTATGCCACCTGACCATTTAGGATTCCTCAGGTCACTGAATTGTCAGGCTGAGAAAGGAGAATTTACTGTCTGGGGTTATTGGTATCAATTATCAAGGGAAAATTAGGTTGCTGCTATACATCTGGTGCAGGAATGACCATATCTGGGACCTGGGAGAGTCAATGGGGTGCCATTTAGAATCTGGAAATAGTTAAAGAATAGTAATTGCATGTCCAATATTAAAGTTCAATTAAAGACTAAAGTAATCGAATAAAGTCATGGGAAAAGAAGGATTCAGACCACTTGGGTATGAAGATATTTTCGTCAAGCAAATAACCCCAAAGAGCCCCAAAAAGCCAAGGTACTGACTGAGGGACAAGGTCCCTTCATGGATTTGCAATGGGAGGTTCTGGAGGGAGATTATGATGTGGGAGGGAGAAAATCCAGCCCTCCTCACATCAGGTGGCATCTTCAGAAGTAGCTGAATTTCCTCCATTGTTCTAGTTCCCACTGGAAAGGTCTGCCATCATCATAGCTTCTAGCAGGTGACCCTGGCCCTGGGCTCTGGTTACACTGCCTTTTCCCTCTCTCCTTATGCCTAACACTTTAGTGCCTTCTTGCTGTTGCTAATCTTTGGGTTATCTCATTTCCCCTATTTTATTTCTCAGCTTTCCTATCACCTTTGTGACCAATTCCCTGCATTAAATTCCTTCTGTTCTAAGGTTTCATGTGGTTTCTATTTCTTTGTTTTTAATTGCACTATAGTGGATTGTCTATTTCTTAATTAGCCCCTGACAATTAACTGTTCATGAAGAGGAAACTGGTTAAAGGATGATAATGACAATCACAATCGTTTATATATATTAAGAATTTACTAAGATCTAGGCCCTGTGCTAGAGATTTTATATGCATTAACTAATTTAATCCTCTCAATAACTCTAAAAGGCATCCCCATTTTTTTCAAGAGGCAGCACAACTTGCTTGAAGTTACACACTCAATGGCCCAAGTGAGACTTGAACACAAGTCTGTGTGACACTAAATTCATATTCATCATAGTCATTCATCACCAGGTGCCCTAATGAAACAGAGAATGACCTGCTAAAGACATCATTGTCTTTAGCATTGTACATTGTACAATGTAGCATTGTACATTGTACAAACATCAAAACAATATTTTCAAAAAATAAATATACAGAAAAATGTCCCTAATATAATATTAAGTTTTTAAAAGTAAGATAGAAAACTCCATGTATGGGATCCTAAGAGTTTTTTAAAAAAATCTGATATGTATTTATCTTATAAATGGATATGTCAAAACCAGCCATTTCTACATGGAATTACAGGCCATTTTTATTTTCCTTCATATGCGCCTATCTACTTTTCTGAATTTTTCCCTTTTAAAAAATGGATGCATATGATCCTGTATTAGTCAGGATTAGGTATGACACCTCCAAGACTTCATCAAAGACCCAGACCCATGCCCTCTTGTGGCTCCATTCACCTCGGTGTGCCACCTAGGGCCTTCCCATTCTCATACCAGCAGCAGGAAAGAGAAAGGGAGCGCCCTGCCCTTTGAAGGAGCCTTCGCGGAAATGGCATACACTTCTTGTTTCCATAGCATTGACCAGAAGTTAGTCACAGGGTCACCTCGGGCTACAAGGGAGGCAGTAAATATAGCCATTCAACTGAGTGACAATGTGGGTTCAGTTAGTTAAGAATGGATATGCAGGGACTTCCCTGGCGGTCCAGTGGTTAAGACTTCACCTTCCAATGCAGGGGCTGTGGGTTCGATCCCTGGTCGGGGAGCTAAGATCCCACATGCTTCATGGCCAAAAAACCAAAACATAAAACAGAAGCAATATTGTAACAAATTCAATACTTTAAAAATGGTCCACATCAAAAAGAAAAATCTTAAAAAAAAAAAGAATGGATGTGCAGGCAATCGTCATTCTCTTGTACAGACCCTTGTAATCAGTATAAAATAAAAAATAAATTATGTTGCTTTAATTGCTCAACTCTACTGCACAGTTTCTAACTAACTGGGTTCCATTTATATCCAAACAGAGATGTTTAACCTTTCAGCCTTTACAGAGGGTGTAGTACATGGGGGAGTGATTTTTTAAAATAAACTTTTAATTTTGGAAAATTTTTAGACTTACAGAAAATTGCAAATGTAGTACAGAGAGCTCTTCATTTACCCAGTTTTAGTTTCTCCAAATACTGTCATCTTAAATTACCATGGTGCATTTGTCAGAACTAAAAAGGCAACGTTGGTACATTATCATCATCTAAACTCCAGATTTTATCAGATTTCACCAGTTTGTCCTCTTTCTGTTCTGGGATCCAATGCAAGATCCCACATTACATTTAGTTATCATTTCTCCCTAGTCTCCTCTAGTCAGTGAGTTTCTCAAGTCTTTCCTTTTTAAATTTTTGTTTCTAATGACCTCAACAGTTTTGAGAAGTACAAGTCAGGTATTTGTAGAATGTCCCTCAGTCTGGGTTTGTCAGATGTTTTCTCAAGGTTGGACTGGGATTACAGGTTTGGAGGAAGCACAGCACAGAGGTGAAGTGCCCTTCCCATTACATGCTATCGGGGTACCTGGTACCCCTGATACCCCTGGTACGTACATATCACTGATGATGTTGACCGTCATCACTTGATAAAGGTGGTGTTTGCAAGATTTCTATACTACAAAGTTATTATTTTTTCCTTTCCTATATGCTACCCTTTAGAAGTGAGTAACAGTCCAGGCCATACATGAAGTAGGAGGTGGGGTTATCTACGTATATTATTTGGGATTCCTCTGTAAAGAAGGGTTGCCTCTTCTCACTGGGGGAGTAAAATGCATTGCTTTTGCTTCAAGACATTAACAAGTGATAAGAATATCTTACAGGCATTGTGGTCAGTTCTAGGATACCCTGATATATCCCTAGTTTCAAAGAACATACGATCTTGTCAAGGACAAAAAAACATAATGAAAGAGTCATAGTCCAAAGTGAGAGGTGCTCTAAGAGGTGTATGTACCATGGAGCCTGGATTGCTCAGGTGAGAGAGGGTTTATTCTCTGGGAGAGAGATGGTCAGAAAAAGCCTCCAGGATGAAAGGACATATGAGGTTAAATACATTTATCTAGTTAAGTAAATTGGAGATCCCATTAACCATTATCCAAAAAGGGGGACAAAAGTCTGGTCTGCAGGCCATGAAACTGCGAGTGTCTGGTTTGCTGAATTTGAGGTGGGAATGTCCAGTAGAAACTTGGAAATTCTGACCTGGGTCCTGGGAAGAGGAAGGAGTTTCAGAGACAGATTTGGAAATTTCCCCTGGGATGCGCAGAGGCTCAGGGGGGCCTCGAGAGGGGTTAAGTCTTTATAAGAGAGCATGAAGAGTGAAAAGAGGTGGCAAAAGGAGAAAAGGCAAGGACACAAGGGTCCCTCCTACTTATAAGGTTTCTCAACACACATACTCTACTAAGAGACTCGGACAGGCAGAGGCTTGCACCTTCATTATGCTGTGAAGCAACATCACATTTACTGGCAGAAATGAAGTACGTGTGGATGGAAATCAGGCTGCACCCAATCTCAAAGCAAATACTCTACACAAGGATTTTTCAGTGACTTAATGGTTGTGTAATGGATGATACTGAGCATGACTTCTATCTCCCTGGACCCTTGTGGCAAGATCTCCATGCAAGATTAAAACCAAGGAAATATGTGTCTTTCTTGACTTTAAAATGTTCAGGTATGTGTTTGTGCTGATTATGTTATATCTGCTCAACACAGACAATAAATGAAATTAAGAAACAAGTAGTAAAAGTTACTCATAATCCCTCCCCACGAAATGATCAACTACAACTAGAAGTTTTATATATGAACACACACACATACACATACAACAAATAGATATCATGATATAATACATTTATACTGTGGAAAAAATTTTTATATGATAGATAATTGTATGTAAAAACTAATGTATATAACCTCTTGGAGATTTTTTAATACCTGTCTTTGCATACCTTATTTTTTAACCAAAAAATGGAATCATAGTTTGTACATTGTTTTATAACTCTCCTTTAAAAATATTATCATTAATCATTATTATTACCATCGTGAACATTACTATTTATTGCAACATGTACTTTTAGGGAGGTATCATTATCCTCATTTTACAGATAAAGAAATCATGCATGACAGACATTAAGTAAATTGTGATCCACAGCCATTTTAACCCAGTCTTGCAGAGTCCAAACCCATGGAGTTTATGTCAATACATGCTCATTTAGAATATTAGTTTAAAATTAACTGTTCAATTTATTAAAATTACAAATACACTGTATAGCACAGGGAACTCTATTCAATACTCTGTAATGACCTATCCATATAGGTCCATATATCCCATAATAGAATCTAAAAAAAGAGTGGATATATGCATATGTATAACTGATTCACTTTGCTGTACAGCAGAAACTAACACATTGTAAATCAACTATACGCCAATAAAAATTAATTTAATAAATAAATAAATAAACACAATTATTCAATTTACAATATTAATCACTTATTTTCCTTATAAGTGTAGAAAATTTTAATAATCATTAATAAGGAGCTTGTATTAATTTTGGTCCTATTTACAAATTTAATTAAATGCTTTAATTATTTCAATTTGAATTTTGAATCTAATATAGTCAATTTCCTGTTTAAGTATTTCAGTATCTGATTTACAGGGAGACCTCTCTGAAGTATTTAAGAATATTTGTAAATCCAATAAGTTAAATATAAATATGAATCTAAAATGCCTTTAACTGTTCCCATACTGTTTACAAAATAAGTGACATTTAAACATTAAGCAACAAATTTAAACAAATTATTTAATTACACATTATAAGTTAGAATTGCAATCCTAGCATGCCAAATTCTATGAAACATTACAAACACCTAAAGTACCAAACAGAAACAAATTCATTAATATGTAAATATTATTACTGCTTTTTTGATTTACTTCTTCATCTTTATAATGAATTCTAAATAACCTTGAATCAAAACACACCTATCCGGTTCTAGGTTATGGAATGGAGGAGTAGCCTGTATTAGATTAACTCTCTTGCCAATAACAATTGTAAATCCTGGACAAAATATAAAAAACAACTGTGTGAAGGCACTGGAGAGCAACCCAAAGTAGAGGGAAATGGGAAGGATGTTATCCTTGAAGAAGAGAAGCTCACTGGGTGAGACGGACATTTAATCAGCTTTTCCCCTTGGGGCATTTCATAGTTTACTGAAGTGCCTAGGCTAATAGAGCTCAAGCATAGAGTGGCAGTTTTACTGGTATGAGACAGAATTCAGAGCTTTGGAAATGATCCAGAAGCACTGGAAATCAGGGAGCAGGAAGGGGCAGGGGAGAGAACGACCCAGAAAGGAATCAGTCACAAAAGAAGGAGATCCAAAATTTTAATATAAATATCCCTTTAATCCTTGACTGATTCCTAAATTGTGTATGCAGAGGACAAGACTTCAAGAAACTCAGCAAAAAAGAGGTTAAGGAACTGAGCTGAGATTTTAGCAGCTGCCTAGGACTCAGGAGTTTAAGTTTGGCATTTAAGTCCAACCAAAATAGAGGAGCTTGGCAAACAGCTAGAGCTTTCCACTGACATTTCTGAAGAGCTACACCTTAGGAGCAAAGACCTGAGGACCAAGGGAAAAACTGAATATGCCTTCTCTAATGAAGGCTAAAACTAAGCCCCCAAGGATCAAGATAATCTGCAAGTAATTTAACTGTTGCCACAACAAAATGCAATATTCTTTAGAGGAATATAACTTAACCTAGATTTTCTATAACATATTGTATACAATGACCCATAAGTGACTTATATGTTGGATTTGGAATTAGCTGAAACAAGTATAATAAATATGATAGAGAAACTATAGGAAAATGTAGCCACAGTGGATGAACAAACAGGGAATCTCAATGGAGAAATGAGAAAAGTTTTTTAAAGAACCAGATAGAAATTCCAGAATTCTAGAAATTCTAGATGCATAACCTAAATCTAATCATGAGAAATTATCAGACAAACTCAAATTGACTGATATTCTACAAAATACTTGCCCTGTAATATTTTAAAATATCAAAGCCATGGAAGTCAAGGAAACACAAAAAAACTGTTTTATAATGCTCAGCATACAGATTCTGTATATTAGATTAATACTCATCATAGCCATTCAACACCATAATGCATATTATAAGCCATCAAAACTATTTTGAAGAATATATAGAGAAAAGTGTTTATGATATAATACTAGCTTCTTAAAAATAAGATTAAAAAGTCAATGTATAGGATCCTAAGAGTTTTATTTTTTAATCTAATAGCTATCTATCTATCTAGCTATCTCATAAATATACTAGATATGATGATAAAGAACACCCTTCTTTACACAAGATTGCCAGCTAACAAATGTAAAAGTAATGATAAAAATTATCATTTTACTACAACTGAAAAAAATTAATTCAGGCAAGCTTGTCAATGGAAGCCAAAGCATTTGAATGAAAGGTTGGTTGGGAACCAGCTATTCACACAGTTCATGAGTCTCTCACCACAGGTGTGATATTAACAAGAGGGAAAAATTTACATTGGAGGAATCAGGTTGTCAACACCTTAACACAATGATCAATCTTATCCTTCATGGTAAGACAGCAAGACATATATGCCGCCTGGTGTGATGTAATATGAACACAGCAGTACTAGAATGTTCTTTCCAAAAATATGTAACCTCAGTTTAACTGATTGTTTATATCTAATTTTCATTTAATGAGAAATCTGGGGATGGAGGAACAGGTTAAATTGACACCATGAGGAGTCAACCAAATAGATCCAGAAGGTAGAAGATACTGCTGGACAAATGCCCAAGTCCCTTGAAAAAACATCCCATGATGAAAAAAATGCAGTCTCCTGACTGTTCTCGATTTTAGAAGACTTTAAGACATGTAACCATGTTACATTGGCCCTTGATTGGATTTTGAATAAATTAAATTTTAAATATACTTTTGGGATAATTGGAAAATTTTAAATATAGGCTGAGTATTAGATGATATTAAGGAATTGTTGTTAATTTGGTTAGAGGTGACAATGGGTTGTGATTAAGTAGGAAATGTCCTTACTCTTTGGAAATGCTTTAGTGATGTATTATTGTTCTCAATTATTTGATCCTTCTTTTCTGGATAAGAATTATATATCCTCCCCTCCCTTCATCTCTTGCCCTGTGATATACAGGCCCTCCTCTAGAAGGAGTATATTTTCCCTCTCCATTGACATCATGCTGACCTTTGGTCGGTGAAATATAAGCAGAAGTGACACTTTGCCAGTCTGACAGAAGCTTGAAGTGGCACTGCAAATTTCTGCCTGCTCTCTTCTTCTTTTCCTTCTTCCATGGGAATGGCATGACCTAGCTAGGGTCTGCTCCTTCATCCTGGATCCCAGGATGAAGAGTGAGGTGAAATAGACTCAGCCTGTCCATACGCTGGAGTATAGCCACTGGTGATTAACAACTTACATGTAATGTGAAGGAAAATAAACCTTTGTCGTATGTTGCTGAAGTTTGGGGCTGCTTTTTACAGCAGCATCACTTAGTGGAGGCTGAGCTTCCACTCTGATACAGAGGCATACTGGGGTATTCAGGGATGACATATTTTTAATTGTTTAGCAAAAATTCAAACAAATATGAAATATAAAAAGAACCAAATGAAAATTTCAGAATTTAAAAAGCAACAACTGAAATTAAAAAACAACAACCACAACTCACTGGATGGGCTCAGTAGAAGAGTGGAGATGACAGAGGAGTGAACCTAAAGCGAGAAGGATAGAAATGATCCAATCTGAGCAACAAAGAGAAAACAGATGAAAAAAATAAAGAGAAATTCAGGAATCTGCTGTACAATATCATGCCTATAATTAACAATACGCTATTACACACTTAAAATTTTGTTGTGAGTAGATTTCATGTTAAATGTTCTTACCACAATAAAAACAAACAAAAAATCATTACCATCAACAACGACAAAGCTAAGGTAAGAAGGTGGTACTAAGAAGCATGGACTATTAAAAATAAACGAATCTAAGGACTTCCCTGGTGGTCCAGCGGTTAAGACTCTGCACTCCAAATGCAGGGGGCCTGGGTTTGATCCCTGGGCAGGGAACTAGATCCCACATACCACAACTGAAAGATCTTGCATGGTGCACCTAAAGATCCCGCATGCCACAACCGCAGCCAAATAAATAAAAATAAATAAATGCAATAATTTTAAAATAAATAAATAAATCTAAAAACCCTCACTGTGTATAAAATAAATAAGCCATGGGGATGTATTATACAGCATAAGGAACACGGTCAATAATACTGTAATACTTTGTTTGAGGACAGAAGGCTGCTAGAGTTCTGGTGGTGATCACTTCATAATGCATGCAAATGTCAAATTGCTATGTAGTACCCCTGAAACTAACATAAAATTGTACACCAACTATATTTCTTTTTTTTAATTTAAAAAATTTTTAAACATCTTTATTAGAGTATAATTGCATTACAATGGTGTGTCAGTTTCTGCTTTATAACAAAGTGAATCAGTTATATATATACATGTGTCCCCATATGTCTTCCCTCTTGCATCTCCCTCCCTATCCCACCCCTCTAGGTGGTCAAAAAGCACCAAGCTGATCTCCCTGTGCTGTGCGGCTACTTCCCACTAGCTATCTATTTTATGTTCGGTAGTGTATATATGTCCATGCTACTCTCTCACTTTGCCCCAGCTTACCCTTCCCCCTCCCCATATCCTCAAGTCCATTCTCTAGTAGGTCTGCATCTTTATTACCGTCTTGCCCCTAGGTTCTTCTGACATTTTCTTTTTTATTTTTGCTTTTTTTTTTGATTCCATATATATGTGTTAGCATACGGTATTTGTTTTTCTCTTTCTGACTTACTTCACTCAGTATGACAGTCTCTAGGTCCATTCACCTCAATACAAATAACTCAGTTTCGTTACTTTTTATGGCTAAGTAATATTCCATTGTATATATGTGCCACATTTTCTTTATCCATTCATCTGTTGATGGACACTTAGGTTGCTTCCATGGCCTGGCTATTGTAAATAGAGCTGCAATGAACATTTTGGTACATGACTCTTTTTGAATTATGGTTTTCTCAGGGTATATGCCCAGTACTGGGGTTGCTGGGTCATATGGTAGTTCTATTTTTAGTTTTTTAAGGAACCTCCATACTGTTCTCCATAGTGGCTGTATCAATTTACATTCCCACCAACAGTGCAAGAGGGTTCCCTTTTCTCCACACCCTCTCCAGCATTTATTGTTTCTAGATTTTTTGATGATGGCCATTCTGACCGGTATGAGATGATATCTCATTGTAGTTTTGATTTGCATTTCTCTAATGATTAATGATGTTGAGCATTCTTTCATGTGTTTGTTGGCAGTCTGTATATCTTCTTTGGAGAAATGTCTATTTAGGTCTTCTGCCCATTTTTGGATTGGGTTGTTTGTTATTTTGTTATTGAGCTGCATGAGTTGCTTATATGTTTTGGAGATTTATCCTTTGTCAGTTGCTTCATTGGCAAATATTTTCTCCTATTCTGAGGGTTGTCTTTTTGTCTTGTTTATGGTTTCCTTTGCTGTGCAAAAGATTTTAAGTTTCATTAGGTCCCATTTGTTTATTTTTGTTTTTATTTCCATTTCTCTAGGAGGTGGGTCAAAAGAGATCTTGCTGTATTTTATGTCATAGAGTGTTCTGCCTATGTTTTCTTCTAGGAGTTTTACAGTGTCTGGCCTTACATTTAGGTCTTTAATCCATTTTGAGTTTATTTTTGTGTATGGTGCTAGGGAGTGTTCTAATTTCATTCTTTTACATTAGCTGTCCAGTTTTCCCAGCACCACTTATTGAAGAGGCTGTTTTTTCTCCCCTGTATATTCTTGCCTCCTTTATAAAAGATAAGGTGACCATATGTGCGTGGGTTTATCTCTGGGCTTTCTATCCTGTTCCATTGATCTATCTTTCTGTTTTTGTGCCAGTACCATACTGTCTTCATTACTGTAGCTTTGTAGTACAGTCTGAAGTCAGGGAACCTGATTCCCCCAGCTCTGTTTCTCTTTCTCAAGATTGCTTTGGCTATTCAGAGTCTTTTGTGTTTCCATACAAATTGTGAAATTTTTTGTTCTAGTTCTGTGAAAAATGCCAGTGGTAGTTTCATAGGGATTGCATTGAATCTGTAGATTGCTTTGGGTAGTACAGTCATGTTCACAATGTTGATTCTTCCAATCCAAGAACATGGTATATCTCTCCATCTGTTTGTATCATCTTTAATTTCTTTAATCAGTGTCTTATAATTTTCTGCATACAGGTCTTTTGTCTCCTTCTGTAGGTTTATTCCTAGATATTTTATTCTTTTTGTGGCAATGGTAAATGGGAGTGTTTTCTTAATTTCACTTTCAGATTTTTCATCATTAGTGTATAGGAATGCAAGAGATTTCTGTGCATTAATTTTGTATCCTGCTACTTTACCAAATTCATTGATTAGCTTTAGTAGTGTTCTGGTAGCATCTTTAGGATTCTCTATGTATACTATCATGTCATCTGCAAACAGTGACAGCTTTACTTCTTCTTTTCCGATTTGGATTCCTTTTACTTCTTTTTCTTCTCTGATTGCTGTGGCTAAAATATCCAAAACTATGTTGAATAATAGTGGTGAGAGTGGGCAAACGTGTCTTCTTCCTAATCTTAGTGGAAATGGTTTCAGTTATTCACCATTGAGGACGATGTTGGCTGTGGGTTTGTCATATATGGCCTTTATTATGTTGAGGAAAGTTCCCTGTATGCCTGCTTTCTGGAGGGTTTTTATCATAAATGGGTGTTGAATTTTGTCAAAAGCTTTCTCTGCATCATTTGAGATGTTCATATGGTTTTTCTCCTTCAATTTGTTAATATGGTGTATCACGTTGATTGATTTGCATATATTGAAGAATCCCTGCATTCCTGGGATAAACCCCACTTGATCATGGTGTATGATCCTTTTAATATGCTGTTGGATTCTGTTTGCTAGTATTTTGTTGAGGATTTTTGCATCTATGTTCATCAGTGATATTGGCCTGTAGTTTTCTTTCTTTGTGACATCTTTGCCTGGTTTTGGTATCAGAGTGATGGTGGCCTCATAGAATGAGTTTAAGAGTGTTCCTCCCTCTGCTACATTTTGGAAGAGTTTGAGAAGGATGGGTGTTAGCGCTTCTCTAAATGTTTGATAGAATTCGCCTGTGAATCCATCTGGTCCTGGGCTTTAGTTTGTTGGAAGATTTTTAATCACAGTTTCAATTTCAGTGCTTGTGATTGGTCTGTTCATATTTTCTATTTTTTCCTGGTTCAGTCTCGGAACGTTGTGCATTTCTAAGAGTTTGTCCATTTCTTCCAGGTTGTCCACTTTATTGGCACAGAGTTGCTTGTAGTAATCTCTCATGATCCTTTGTATTTCTGCAGTGTTAGTTGTTACTTCTCCATTTTCATTTCTAATTCTATTGATTTAGGTGTTCTCCATTATTTTCTTTATAAGTCTGGCAAATGGTTTATCAATTTTGTTTATCTTCTCAAAGAATCAGCTTTTAGTTTTATTGATCTTTGCTATCGTTTCCTTCATTTCTTTTTCATTTATTTATGATCTGATCTTTATGATTTCTTTCCTTCTGCTAACTTTGGGGGTTTTTTGTTCTTCTTTCTCTAATTGCTTTAGGTGTAAAGTTAGGTTGTTTATTTTGAGATGTTTCTTGTTTCTTAAGGTACACTTGTATAGCTATAAACTTCCCTCTTAGAACTGATTTTGCTCCATCCCATAGGTTTTGGGTCATTGTGTTTCCACTGTCATTTGGTTCTAGGTATTTTTTGACTTCCTCTTTGATTTCTTCAGTGATCTCTTGGTTATTAAGTAGTGTGCTGTTTAGCCTCCATGTGTTTGTATTTTTTACAGAGTTTTTTCCTGTAATTGATAACTAGTCTCATAGCATTGTGGTCGGAAAAGATACTTGATATGATTTCAATTTTCTTAAATTTACCAAGGCTTGATTTGTGACCCAAGATATGATCTATCCTGGAGAATGTTCCATGAGCACTTGAGAAGAATGTGTATTCTTTTGTTTTGGGATGGAATGTCCTATAAAAATCCATTAAGTCTATCCTGTTTAATGCATCATTTAAAGCTGGTGTTTCCTTATTTATTTTCATTTTGGATGATCTGTCCATTGGTGAAAGTTGGGTGTTAAAGTCCCCTACTATGATTGTGTTCCTGTCAATTTCCCCTTTTATGGCTGTTAGTATTTGCCTTATGTATTGAGGTGCTCCTATGTTGGGTGCATAAATATTTACAATTGTTATATCTTCTTCTTGGATTGATCCCTTGATCATTATGTAGTGTCCTTCTTTGTCTCTTGTAATAGTCTTTGTTTTAAAGTATATTTTGTCTGATATGAGAATTGCTACTCCAGCTTTCTTTTGATTTCCATTTGCATGGAATATCTTTTTCAATCCCCTCACTTTCAGTCTGTATGTGTCCCTAGTTCTGAAGTGGGTCTCTTGTAGACAGCATATATACGGGTCTTGTTTTTGTATCCATTCAGCCAGTCTATGTCTTTTTGTTGGAGCATTTAATCCATTTACATTTAAGGTAATTATCAATATGTATGTTCCTATTACCATTTTCTTAATTGTTTTGGGTTTATTATTGTAGGTCTTTTCCTTCTCTTGTGTTTCCTGCCTAGAGAAGTTCCTTTAGCATTTGTGGCAAAGCTGGTTTGGTGCTGCTGAATTCCCTTAGCTTTTCCTTGTCTGTAAAGTTTTTAATTTCTCCGTCAAATCTGAATGAGATCCTTGCTGGCTAGAGTAATCTTGGTTGTAGGTTTTTCTCTTTCATCACTTTAAATATGCCCTGCCACTCCCTTCCGGCTTGCAGAGTTTCTGCTGAAAGATCAGCTGTTAACCTTATGAGGATTCCCTTATGTGTTACTTGTTGTTTTTCCCTTGCTGCTTTTAATATTTGTTCTTTGTATTTAATTTTTGATAGTTTGATTAATATGTGTTTTGGCATGTTTCTCCTTGGATTTATCCTGTATGGGACTCTCTGTGCTTCCTGGACTTGATTAACTATTTCCTTTCCCATATTAGGGAAATTTTCAACTATAATCTCTTCAAATATTTTCTCAGACCCTTTTTTTTTTTTTTTAATTAATTTATTTATTTATGGCTGTGTTGGGTCTTCGTTTCTGTGCGAGGGCTTTCTCCAGTTGCGGCAAGCAGGGGCCACTCCTCATCGCGGTGCATGGGCCTCTCACCGTCGCGGCCTCTCTTGTTATGGAGCACAGGCTCCAGACGCACAGGCTCAGTAATTGTGGCTCACGGGCCCAGTTGCTCCGTGGCATGTGGGATCTTCCCAGACCAGGGCTCGAACCCATGTCCCCTGCATTGGCAGGCAGATTCTCAACCACTGGGCCACCAGGGAAGCCCCAGACCCTTTCTTTTTCTCTTCTTCTGGGACCCCTATAATTTGAATGTTGGTGCTTTTAATGTTGTCCCAGAGGTGTCTGAGACTGTCCTCAATTCTCTTCATTCTTTTTTATTCTATTCTGCAGTAGTTATTTCCACTATTTTATCTTCCAGATCACTTATCTGTTCTTCTGCCTCAGGTATTCTGCTATTGATTCCTTCTATAGAATTTTAAATTTCATTTATTGCATTGTTCCTCATTGTTTGTTTGCTCTTTAGCTCTTCTAGGTCCTTGTTAAACGTTGTATTTTCTCCATTCTATTTCGAAGATTTCGGATCATCTTTACTATCATTACTCTGAATTTTTTTTAGGTAGACTGCCTATTTCCTCTTCATTTTTTAGGTCTGGTGGGTTTTTACCTTGCTCCTTCATCTGCTGTGTGTTTCTCTGTCTTCTCATTTTGCTAAACTTACTGTGTTTGGGGTCTCCTTTTCACAGGCTGCAGGTTCGTAGTTTCTGTTGTTTTTGTTGTCTGTCCCCAGTGGCTAAGTTTGGTTCAGCGGGTTGTGTAGGCTTCCTGGTGGAGGGGACTAGTGCCTGTGTTCTGGTGGATGAGGCTGGATCTTGTCTTTCTGGTGGGCAGGTCCACGTCTGGTAGTGTGTTTTGGGGTGTCTGTGGCCTTATTATGACTTTAGGCAGCCTCTGTGCTAACGGATGGGATTGTGTTCCTGTCTTGCTAGTTGTTTGGCATAGGGTGTCCTGCACTGTAGCTTGCTGGTCGTTGAGTGGAGCTGGGTCTTGGCGTTGAGATGGAGATCTCTGGGAGATTTTCACCGTTTGATATTACGTGGAGCTGGGAGGTCTCTTTTGGACCAGTGTCCTGAACTTTGTTTTCCCACCTCAGTGGCACAGCCCTGACACCTGGCTGGAGCACCAAGAGCCTGTCCTCCACACAGCTCAGAATAAAAGGGAGAAAAAAAAGAAAGAAAGAAAGAATAAAATAAAAGTTATTAAAATAATTATTATGAAAAAAATTTTTAAGTAATAACAAAAAAAAAAACCAGAACCCTAGGACAAATGGTAAAAGCAAAGCTATATAGACAAAATCACACACAGAAGCATACACATACACACTCACAAAAAGAGAAAATGGGGAAAAATATATATATATCGTTTCTCCCAAAGTCCACCTCCTCAATTTGGGATGATTCATTGTCTATTCAGGTATTCCACAGATGCAGGGTACATCAACTGACTGTGGAGATTTAATCCGCTGCTTCTGAGGCTGCTGGGAGAGATTTCCTTTTCTCTTCTTTGTTCGAACAGCTCCTGGGATTCAGCTTTGGATTGGCCCCGCCTCTGCGTGTAGGTTGCCGGAGGGCGTCTGTTCTTCTCTCAGACAGGATGGGGTTAAAGGAGCCGCTGATTCGGGGGCTCTGGCTCGCTCAGGCTGGGGGAGGGAGGGATACGGAGTGCGGGGCGGGCCTGCGGCGGCAGAGGCCTGCGTGACGTTGCACAGCCTGAGGTGCACCGTGCGTTTTCCCGGGGAAGTTGTCCCTGTATCACGAGACCCTTGCAGTGACGGGCTGTAGAGGCTCCCGGAAGGGAGGTGTGGACTGTGACCTGTGCTCGCACACAGGCTTCTTGGTGGCGGCAGCAGCAGCCTTAGCGTCTCATGTCCGTCTCTGGGGTCCGCGCTCTTAGGCACGGCTCGCGCCCGTCTCTGGAGCTCCTTTAAGCGGCGCTCTTAATCCCCTCTCCTCACGCACCAGGAAGCAAAGAGGCAAGAAACAGTCTCTCGCCTCTTCGGCAGGTCCAGACTTTTTCCCGGACTCCCTCCCCGCTAGCCGCGGTGCACTAACGCCCTGCAGGCTGTGTTCATGCCGCCAACCCCAGCCTTCTCCCTGGGATCCGACCTGTGAAGCCCGAGCCTCAGCTCCCAGCCCCCGCCCGCCCCGGCGGCTGAGCAGACAAGCCTCTAGCTGGTGAGTGCTGGTCGGCGCCAATCCTCTGTGCGGAAATCTCTCCGCTTTGCCCTCTGCACCCCTGTTGCTGTGCTCTCCTCCGCGGTTCCGAAGCTTCCCCCCTCCGCCACCCGCCCTCTCCACCCACGAAGGGGCTTCTAGTGTGTAGAAACCTTTCCTCCTTCACAGCTCCCTCCCACTGGTGCAGGGCTCGTTCCTATTCTTTTGTCTCTGTTTATTCTTTTTTCTTTTGCCCTACCCAGGTACCTGGGGAGTTTCTTGCCTTTTGGGAGGTCTGAGGTCTTCTGCCAGTGTTCAGTGGGTGTTCTGTAGAAGTTGTTCCACATGTAGATGTATTTCTGATGTAGTTGTGGGGAGGAAGGTGATGTTCGCGTCTTACTCTTCCGCCATCTTTTTTTTTTTTGCGGTACGCGGGCCTCTCACTGTTGTGGCCTCTCCCGTTGCGGAGCACAGGCTCTGGACGCGCAGGCTCAGCGGCCATGGCTCACGGGCCCAGCCGCTCCGCGGCATGTGGGATCTTCCCGGATCGGGGCACGAACCCTGTCGCCTGCATCGGCAGGCGGACTCTCAACCACTGCACCACCAGGGAAGCCCTCTTCCGCCATCTTGAAGCTCCTCCAAGTTGTGCTCACTCTGCCCGGGGAGAAATTCCAACGGCAGGTATTGGTGACACATCCTCTTCTTTAGCAGGTGGCAGACTGGCAACTCCTGGCACAAGGTGGCCATCCCTGGTTTCACATCAACATGATCTCAGGCACAAACCTCCTTGTTTTTACATTTTGTCTTTAAGTTACTTGTTGAAACAACTCGCCGACGGTCCCAAGGACTGTCGCGGCTTTGGCTGGTGGGGCTCCTCCAGAGCCAGCAGCTCCAGTGAGGCCGCCCTCCCCTCGGGCTCCAGGGCAGTTCAGTAGCAAGATCTTTTTTGATCCACCTCCGGAAAATTTTCCCCAGGACCAGCCTTCAGATGCCTCTCCTCACTGAATCACAGTTACAATATCTTTCATATTCTTCTGCGAGGCCGACGCCGTGTATGAGGTGCTGGAAAATGAAGCAGGAAGGACTTGTGCAACTCTTCCAGAGTCTTTGCTTCAAAACACTGGACTTATACCTTCCTGCGACCGGAAGGCTTCCCCAGCATTTCCCCAGGTCCTGGCTTTGTTAGAAGTGCTAACGAACGAGGTTCAGTGGCCGAATGCACAGCAAGCCAAACGCCAAGACTCCAAGGTTCTCAGCCCAGCGCAGATTTCTGACTGCCTGAAGCGCAGGGCTCAGGGCACTTGTGGGATCCCAACTATATTTCAATTTTTAAAAAAATCAGTGTAGAGAGGTCAGATGGAATTCTAAAGTATGTTCAAGGAAAGTCTGAGAAACAACACTTCAGCAGGGTTTCAGGCTACAAAATCAACACACAAAAATCAAACATACTTCAATATACTAACAACAAAGATGTGAAAAAAAATTAAAAACACAAAACCATTTATAACCACTCAAAAGCAAATGAAATACCTAGACATGAATCTAACAAAATATGTACATGATTTGCGGCTGAAAATTATAGAAGACTTTCTCATGTTTCCATGACTTTCCTGGCTTTAACACTTTTAAAGATCACAGGGCCGGTATTCTGCTGAATGTGGGTCAATTGGGGTTTGTATGATGCTTCTTCATGATTAGATGCAGTTTATGCATCTTTAGGATATGAGAGCGATCTGCTTGTGACATCTGTCACCCTATTGATTGCCAGGGTTGATCTGATCTGGCTGGCTAGGTGGGTGTCCCCGTCCTTGATCATGGTTCCACATGCTTCCTCCCAAAGCTGCACACTGACTGGGTCAAAGAGGACGAACTTCCCTGAAAGAGGAGGACTGATCTTCCACCAAGGGTATAGCTGTGTTCCCTGCTAGAACCTCCAAACGAGTTCTCAGGTTATGCATCTTTGGCGGGAATATCACAAAAGTGATGCTGCATTCTTCTCGTCGCATCCCCTCAGGGATCACAGGGCTTCAGTTTGTCCCATTACTGATGATGTTCACTTTGATTGTTTGATTAAGGTGTTGTCTCTCAGGCTTTTCCACTATTTGATGCACAGTTCTATAAGCTTGGACAAATACATAGAATCATGTAACCATTACCATAGACGAGATGCAAACAGTTTCATCACGCCATAAAATATTACTCCAGAAACACTGTAGTGAAGCCCTCCCTCTGCCCCTAATACCTGGCAACCACTGATCTGTTCTCCATCTCTGTAGTTTTGCCTTTTCATAATGCCGTATAAATGGAATCATACAGTATGTAAAGTTGCTCTATTGCCCTTTGTAATTAATAAATATTTAGGGGGAAGTAATTTTAAACTATGTAATATCCTGCTCCATATCAAACTTTCCAGCAATTTGTTTACCTATTTATATCAGTATGAACTTCCTGATTAATTAAATGGTTATAATCCATTACTATTATTATGTTTTTGATTCTCAAATTGTCCCTGACTTGACTAATGGGAATCCCTTCAAATTACTATCAGTGTCTTTTTGACATAGTCCTATCATTTTTGAGTACCTCCTGGCTTTCCATCAGAACATATCCCAGGCTTACTTGTGCTTATTCATGTTGGGATGTTCCTTCTCCCAGGTCCTTTCAGTAGACAGAGCAAGAGAATACATACGTATACACACACACACACACACACACACACACACACACACACATTTATTTCTCTCTATTGAAAACTATAAGCTCACACCAATACCTTGAATTCCAATCCAACATCACAGGGTTTATTCAAGTCATGTTTGTAACGCCTTTCTCTAATAGTGAGAAACGTGGCTCCATTCATCCTTAGTTATATAACCAATTTTGCATCACCGCCACCAGCCCCTCTCTCCTGCAAAATTCCCACTCAGGTTTTGACTTCTCACATAGGACAAGCCCACTGCATGAACACCCTCCTCTCCCTGCTTGGGCTCCAACACCCTATGCCAGGCTGGCCTTCTACATGGATGCCCACCTTTCCACTGCTCAGGCTCTGAAACCCAACTCTGGGCCTCCCCAACAACCCCATGTGATTTCCTTCCCCACCCTGCTCAGGACCTTACACTCAAGACAGCCCCTTCCCCTCTCCATTGGGATATCCTCCTCACCCTTCTTGGGCTCTGAGTCCCCAGGATGGGCCACCCCCACTTGTGAATGCATTTCCTATGCCAGTCTGCCCCTCCCCTGCCCCATGGACACCCTTGTCACCCTGTGCTGGCAGCTCTGCAATGAAATACCCTCCCCATGTTGTTCTGGCTCCTACACTGGGCCTTAGGCCAACTTCCTGCATGGATGCCCTCCTCACACTGGCAGACAGACAGATTAAGGCAGATCACCTTGGTCAAGTTAAAGCTGGTCTATGTCCAGTGTGCATTTACCTCTAGAGCAGTACCTGTTCATGGGTCTCAGTTGGTGAACTTTAAACTCCTACATGTGTCTCCTCATAAATGTGAGACTGCCAAAATCTCTGCTTAGCTCTTTAGCCCCTTGGTAACTTTATGTTCATTTTCTTGGAATCTCATGAGCTCAGTTTAAGTGTCAACAAATGTTGAGATGGGATTATAAATAGAATTTCAGGCTCACTTCTTTGTATTTCTCTCTCTTCTGGGATCTTTTCCCCTCAAATCCCACCTACCTAGGTAGCCCTGAACTCCAATTTTTGTCTCCCTTAGCCCAGTAAACTTGCTGCAGGTTCTATGCTTCTGCTTTATATTCACTCTCTGTGGCCAGAACTGTGAATTGGCAACCACTCTGAGAGGAAGAAGTCACTAAGAATGTGGAACACAATCGATGCACTTCTCTCTGCTTGAGGACAATAGTCCTTCAAGTCCTAGCTATCTTGCTTACTCTCGAATGCCTTCAAAAGATAAAAAACAAAAAAAAATCGTTTTACAATCAGACAAGAAAAAGGAATAAAAGGTATTCAAATTGGAAGGAAAGAGGTAAACTGTCACTATTTGCAGATGACATGATACTTGATATACAGAATCCTAAACACTCCACACAAAAATTATTAGAACTAATAAATGAATTCCTCAAGGTAGCAGGATATAAGATTAATATACAGATATCTGTTGCATTTCTTTATACTTACAATGAAATATCAGAAAGAGAAAGTTTTTAAAAATCCCATTTAAAATCGCATTAAAAAAATACCTAGGAATTTAACCAAGGAGGTGAAAGACCTTTACACTGAAAACTATAAAACATTATTAAAGGAAACTGAAGGTGATTCAAAGAAATGGAAAGGTATCCCATGCTCTTGGATTGGAAGAATTAATATTGTTAAAAATGGCCATACAGGGCTTCTCTGGTGGTGCAGTGGTTGAGAGTCTGCCTGCCGATGCAGGGGACACGGGTTCGTGCCCCGGTCTGGGAAGACCCCACATGCTGTGGAGCAGCTGGGCCCGTGAGCCATGGCCGCTGAGCCTGCGCGTCCGGAGCCTGTGCTCCGCAACGGGAGAGGCCACAACAGTGAGAGGCATGCGTACTGCAATAAAAAAAAAAAAAAAAATGGCCATACTACCCAAGGCAATCTACAGATTTAATGTGATCCCCATCAAAATACCCATGACATTTTTCACAGTACTAGAACAAATAATTCTAACATTTATATGGAAGCACAAAAGACCCAGAATTGCCAAAGCAATCCTGAGGAAAAAAACTGGGGGCGTAACCCTTTCAGACTTCTGACAATACTACAAAGCTGCAGTTATCAAAACAGCATGGTACTGGCACAAAAACAGACATATAGATCAATGGAACAGAATAGAGAGCCCAGAAATAAGCCCACACACTATGGTCAATTAATCTACAACAAAGTAGGCAAGAATATACAATGGAGAAAAGACAGTCTCTTTAACAAGCGGTGTTGGGAAAGCTGGACAGCTACATGTAAATCAATGAAATTAGAACACTCCCTCACACCATATACAAAAATGAACTCAAAACGGTTGAAAGACCTAAATATAAGACATGACACCATAAAACCCCTAGAAGAGAATATAGACAAAACATTCTTAGACATTAATTGTAGCAATATTTTCTTAGATCAGTCTCCTGAGGCAAAATAAATAAAAAGCAAAAATAAACAAATGGGACCTAATCAAACTTGAAAGCTTTTGCCCAGCAAATGAAACCATCAACAAAATGAAAAGACAGCCTACGGAGTGGGAGAAAATATTTGCACACAATGTAACCAACAAGGAGTTAATATACAAAATATACAAACAGTTCATGCAACTCAATATCAGAAAAACAAAACAACCCAATAAAAAAAATGGGTAGAAGACCTAAACAGACATTTCTCCAAAGAAGACATACAGATGGCCAACAGTCACAAGAAAAAACACTCAATATTGCTAATTATTAGAGAAATGCAAATCAAAACCACAATGAGGTATATCACCCCGCACCAGTCAGAATGGCCATCATCAAAAATCTACAAATAATAAATGCTGGAGAAGGTGTGGGGAAAAGGGAACCCTCCTACACCGTTGGTGGGAATGTAAATTGGTGCAGCCACTGTGGAAAACAATATGGAGGTTCTTTAAAAACTAAAAATAGAGTTACCATCTGATCCAGCAATCCCACTCCTGGGCATATATACAGAAAAGATGAAAACTCTACTTCAAAAAGATAGGTACACCCCAATGTTCATAGTAGCACTGTTTACAATAGCCAAGACATGGAAACAACCCAGTGCCAATCAACAGACAATTGGCTTAAGATGTGGTATATATATACAATGGAACATTACTCAGCCATAAAAAAGAATGAAATACTCCCACTTGCAGCAACAAGGATGGACCTAGAGAATATCGTACTAAGTGAAGTAAGTCAGACAGAGAAAGACAAATACTATATCACTTATATGTGGAATCTAAAACAATAATACAAATAAACCTATATACAAAACAGAAACATGGGAATTCCCTGGCGGTCCAGTGGTTAGGACTCCACGCTTTCACTGCTGAGGGCCCAGGTTAAATCCCTGGCTGGGGAACTAAGATCCCACAAGCTGCACAGCATGGCCAAAAAAAGAAAAGAAAAGGAACAGACTCACAGACATAGAAAACAAACTTATGGTTACCAAAGGGGAAAGCAGGGGAAGGATAAATTAGGAGTATGGGATTAACAGATACAAACTACGTATACATAAAATACATGAGCAACAAGGATATACTATATAGCACAGGGAACTATATTCAATATCTTGTAATAACCTATAATGGAAATAATCTGAAAAAATACATATAAAACTGAATCACTTTGCTGTACACCTGAAACTAACACAGTATTGTAAATCAACTATATTTCAATTAAAAAAAAACCCAGCTTTTAAGCAAATCTAGTTTTCATAGTGGTTTTCAGTAGGAGAATAACTCTGATACCAGCTCCTCTGCCATAGCTAGAAGCAGACATCTACATCTGAAGTTTTGGTTTTGTTTTTGTTAAATGCTTCTTTGAATTGGTGAGTCAATAGGTTCACTGTGTGATTTGGGCAGTGGGGGGAGAATTGGATTGGAGTATGTGTAGACCACCATCCTTCTAGAGCAATTGCCTACTTAGGCACTGGAAAAAAACTAGGTGTATTCTGTTCTTCTCTAGAAAGAGCTAATATGAAACCAGCCATCCTATAAGAGCAGTGTTCTCCATACCCTAAAGGGCTCAGATGAAGGTGGAAACTGTTTCTCTTAGTAGACAGCACATTTCTTCCTTTTATCAAGTCTATATCAACATAAAGAAATTTCAAATTAGGGTTACAAAAATTATAGCATATTTTAAGTGTTTATATGTAACAAATGTGACCTTTATAAAAAGGCAAAACATGCAATTCTTTACGTTTTATTTACTAGCTACTTATGAGAATATGAATTACAGTGCACTATCAGTACTGATGTTCATTAAAGGGCCACAGTTGAAAGCTGTAAGTGTACTTTGTAAAGAGAGATATGAACTTATTGGTATATGACATTTACAATTTAAATGCGAATGTTATTCTGTGAATTGTGGGTCCCTGGCCATCTGGCTATGACAGGCTCTAGCTGGGAGAACTTCCCAAAGAAACAGAAGTTATAAGGAAATCCCTGACTGTGGACCTTCCCCTTGGCATAAACTCTGAAGGAAGAGGATTAAGGTATTTAAAATTTACCACCTTTACAAGTGTTTTAGTAGGTTGTCTTCACACCCAAGTACCTGAAGGTAACTTAATTAATTTGGGGATTGTTTCCCCCAATGTAAAGAGAGATTATCCATCTTAATCTTACAGAGTTGTGAGAATTCAATGAGACGAGGGTACACGAAAGCACCTGGCAAATACTAGTTGCTTTTTTTAGTGACTATTTCCAAAGATGGTTCAAGATTTTATTAATGATTGCTAAGACTGTGTGGACACAATGTCTCGATTATCTGTTGCATGTGTAGAATACTTCCACTTTCCACAATGGCTGGCAAAATTTTAATTCAGTAGTCTAGTTGGGTGAGAGCATCTATATATAATATACATATATTCATAGTTTTCATGAACACAAAATGATAAAGACCTAGAAGTCTCTTTAGGATTATCCTGGTTGGATCTCTTTATTTCATGGATGAGGAAATGGAGACCCAGGAGGTGAAGTGTCTTGCCCTAGTATCCTCATTGGTTATTGGCAGTGAGACCAGCATGTGGGAGCCCAGACTTCTGACCGTGTTTACCTGGAGGCCTAGGGTCATAACTGGTGCTTTGTCTCTTCTGCCTCATTCTCATGGCCAAAGCAAGTCACATAGCCCACCCAGATTCAAGGCTGGGGAAGCGGGGTCCACCTCCTGGTAGGAGGAGCCACAAAGTCACATAACAACAGGCATGGATACAGGACAGGTTGAAGAACTGAGGATATTTTTGCAATCAATCTACCACAAAAAGCAAATGCTTCCCATGGCCCTGACACTTTTTTCAAGTACGAGCATTAAGCGTGTTTTTTGACTTTCTAGACATCTCGGCACTGTGGAGAGGCCTCGGGAAGGAATTCCTGTGAGTAACTGCGAGCCTCTTGTGGGCTCTGCCCTGCGCAGGATGCTGAGGGGAGAACAAAGAGGTCGCAATATGCAGGACTCAGTGACCTGGCCCTGCAGGCTCCCGAGCAAGGTAACATACACATGGGGACAATCACGAGACAGTGAATGGCACGGAGGACAGGTGACCCAACGTGGAGAAGGAGGGGAAAGCAGACTGCCAACAGTCTGAACAACAAAACTTCCTTGAAAGAAATGAAATTTACACCAAGCAGGGGAAGGCAAATAGAACTTAACTAGCCAGACAGAGGGAAGAATGTCTTAGCTGAGGGAAATGATGTGATAGAAAGGGCAACATCAGGGGTGAGCTTGGGTTACTGAGGGAAGATAGCATTCGAGGTGGAAAGACAGGGTTAGGCCAGATAGTAGAATCTGTCCACCCAGGATGGCTGGGTCACAGTGAGGTGGCTGGAGCTGCACCTACAGGAGGGTCTGTGAGGCAGGATGTGGAAAAGGAGAACAGACCTGGTGGTACCTGTGAGGCAGGGCTGGGGCAATTTCCGGAGCAGAGAAAACAGAGAAGCCTTCTCTACCTGCCCAGGTGCCAATGGAAAAGAACTTGGGTTAAGGTCTGGGTGGTGAACCTAAAAGGTTAGCTGATTTGAAGGGAGAATTGGTAGGATTTGGAACATTTACGTCCTTTGCATTCAGACACTCATGGCAGACTGTATAAGCTAGTTCCATGTTTAGTGATAGTGAATGCAGATGTGTAAAATTGGAGGTTCTTCCCCTCCATCACCACTGTCATCTCCACTCTTTTATCTTAAGTGCAAAAATATTAATCACTTGGTAGGTAAACAGAATTTGTCAGCTTATTTTTTCACCCCTGACAAAACATTTTAGTACCAAAACAAATCAAAAGTACATGTTAGGAAAGTTCCCTTTTGAAAATTCTGTATTTGATATTGCTCATCTGTAGCACTTAAAACCAATCCTATTTAGACTCAGTATTTCAGTATTTATATTCTAGACCTGCACTGTCTAGTCCAACAGAGAAGCCACTATTGAGTATATGAAATGTGCCCAGTCCAAACTGAAATGTGCTGAAAGTGTAAATTATATGCCACATTTCAGAGACACTTATATCAAAGAATGTGAAGTATCTCTTAAATAATTTTTATATTGATTACTTATTGAAATGATAATGTTTTGGATATATTGGATTAAATAAAATATATCATTAAAATTCATTTTACCTATTTCTTTTTACTTTTTAAACATTACTATTAAAAAATGTAAAATTATATATGGGTTCACTTTGTGGATCGCATTACATTTCTGTTGGACGGTGCAATTTTTTTTTCATATACACTTATTTTTTTTTTGGCCATGGCGCAGAATGAGGGATATTAGTTCCCCAACAAGGGATAGAACCCACACACTCTGCATTGGAAGAGTGGAGTCTTAACCACTGGACTACCAGGGAAGTCCCAAGGACAGTGCTATTTTAAAGCTTCACTTTGTCTAGAAATATTATGTTATGAAGTGGCCCATACTGCAGTTAATGGCATTAACAAGTGGAATCATTTTACTTGCCTAATGACATGAAAAATTGTTCCATACATTTCTATTTTCTTCCAGGTTGAATCTGTGATTTAGTGATAAATCATACAAATATCATGAAGCACATGCTATATTATCTGCTTTCAGGCACAGCTCTTTATGTGATTATAATTTCTTTTCCCATAAGGGAGGGAATATGAAAGAGATTTACAATAAAAATTTACATTCATTAAAAAATTTTAACAATGAGTATTTTAGATTATCATTAAAGCATGATAAATAATGTGCCTGCATCATTTTAGCATCAATTTACAAAATCTATATGCAGTCAGCAGTAGGCCCTTACTGAACAGGTGTTGTGTTTTGTTGCGGTTGTTATTGTTTAATTCGGTCTCTCAAATGTCTTTTTTCTTTTAAATAGATCTTTACTGGAGTATAATTGCTTCACAATACTGTGTTAGTTTCTACTGCACAACAAAGCGAATCAGCCATATGCATACACGTGTCCCCATATCCCCTCCCTCCTGAGCCTCCCTCCCATCCTCCCTATCCCACCCCTCTGGGTCATCGCAAAGCACCGAGCCAAGCCGATCTCCCTGTGCTATGCGGCTGCTTCCCACCAGCCAACTATTTTACATTCGGTAGTGTATATATGTTGATGCTACTCTCACTTCACCCCAGCTTCGCCCTCCCACCCCATGTCCTCAAGTCCGTTCTCTATGTCTACCTCTTTATTCCTGCCCTGCAACTAGGTTCATCAGTACCATTTTCTTTTTTTTAAGATTCCATACATATTCGTTAGCATACAGTATTTTTCTCTTTCTGACTTACTTCACTCTGTATGACAGACTGTACAGCAGTCCCATTGCTGCTGCTGTTTCTTTTTCTTCATGGCATTGACTTTTTGAAGATTTTAGGTCAATTGCCTTGTAAAATATCCTACATGGCATCCTTTCACTTGTCCCACTATCCCCTGAATTCCTAGAAAATGGAGATCAGGTCTAGAGAAGCTTGATTACGTTCAGGCAAACGATTTTAGTAAGAATACTTAATAGTTGATGTTGTGTACTTAATATTGCCTCATATTAGGAGGCACAAATATCAAGCTTTTCTACAATTTGTCATGTTGAATTTGATCACTTGTTTAAAGTTGTGATCGCCAGACTTCTCCATTGCAAAGGTATGTGTTTCCATTTGCAATTAATATGTAATCTGGGGATGACACCATGTGGATGTATGGTTTCCTGACAATTGTTCACTTAATGGCAGCATATATTACTAATCCTTGCTTGAACCTATTATTTCATTAGGAGTTGCAAAAAATGATGATTTTTAAATTCTATCATTCCTTGCCCTCTTCCATAAAGAATCACTTTTTTTTCTCTCTCTCTCTCTCTCCTTTTTATTACCATGAATTCATAGATTGTTATTTATGCATTATATTACAATTACAGTCATTGTTCTTTCTGATGCTCAAATTGTCCCAAATTTGGCCATTGTCCTTTAGACATGTCCCATCATTATTTGAGCACTTCCTTGCTTTTTGGCACAATGAAATGTCCCAGGCTTACCTTCTACTTTCTCTGCCCCAGATTGGGGCTGCTTTAGTGAAGAAAGATATTTAGAAGCCAAGATCTGAACATTAGGCACGCTCAGTGCTTCTAGGGTCTCTCAACGAACAGTTTTTCAAATTGAGATGTAATTACTATATGACAAAATTCACTCTTTAAAAGTGAACAATTGGGGACTTACCTGGTGAAACAGTGGTCAAGACTCCATGCTCCCAATGCAGGGGGCCCAGGTTCAATCCCTGGTCTGGGAACTAGATCCCACATGCATGCCACAGCTGAGAGTTCACATGCCACAACTAAGGAGCCTAGGTGCCACAACTAAGGAGCTGGCGAGCCACAACTAAGGAGCCCACCTGCAGCAACTAAGACCCAGCACAACCAAATTTTTTTAATTAATTAATTAATAAAAAAGAGAGCTAATGCCTTAAAAGCAGCCAATTGAAAATGCAAATCAAAACCACAAGTGCTTGCTTCAGCAGCACATATACTAAAATTGAGATGATAACAGAGTTTAGGATGACCTCTGCACAAGGATGACATGCAAATTTGTGAAGCATAAAAAAAAACCCACAGTAAGATACATTTCACATCTATTAAGGTGACTATCATTAAAAAAATTTTTCTTTAAACAGAAAATAACAAATGTTGGCAAGAATATGGAGAAACTGAAACCCATGTGCATTGCTGGTGGGAAGATAAAATAGTGCAGCAATTATGGAAAACAGTATGGTGGTTCCTCAAAAAAATAAAAAACAGAGTTTCTCTATGACCCAGCAATTCCAATCCTAGGGATAAACCCAGAAGTACTGAAAGCAGGGTTTTAAAAAGATATTTTGAACGCCTATGTGCATAACAGCATTATTCACAACAGCCAAAAGGTTGAAGCAACCTGAATATATACAACCAGTGTATATATTCACATATATACTGAATATTATCTTCCTTTTAAAAGAAAGGAAATTCTTACACATGCTCCAGCCTGGATGAACCTTGAGGACATTATCTCAGTGAAATAAGCTGCTTGCAAAAAGAAAAATACAGTACGGTCCACTTGCATGAGGTACCTAAAGAAGTCAAAATCATAGAGACAGAAAGTAGAATGGTGGTTGCCAAGGGCTGGAGAGAGGAGGGCGTGAGGAGTTATTGTTTAATAGGCTATGGAGTTTTAGTTTGTAATATGAAAAGAGTTCTGGAGATATATAGTGGTGATGGTTGCACAACAATGTAAATGTACTGAATTTCACTGAACTGTACATTTTAAAATTGTTAAAATGATAAATTTTATGTTATGTATATTTTACCACAGTTTTTAAAGTGTACAAGTTGATGATTTTTAGTGTGTTCACAACCATCACCACTATCTAATTTTAGAACATTTTAATCACCCACCCCCCAAGAAACCTGGTAGTAGCAATTACTATTAACAATCACTCCCCAGTCCCCATTTTCCCTAGACCCTAATTGACTTTCTATTTCTATATACTTGCCTATTCTGGACATTTCATATAAATGAAATCATAAAGTATGTGGCCTTTGTGTCTTTCACTTAGCATACTATTTTCAAGATTCATCCATGTTGTAGTATGTATCAGTAATTAATTTCTTTTCATGGCCAGATAATATTCCATTGTGTGGATATACCACATTTGCTTTTTCATTCATTAGTTGGTGGATATTTGAATTGTTTCTATGTTTTGGCTGTTAATGCTTAAAATGGACAACCTAGAAGAAATGGATAAATTCCTAGAAATGTACAGTCTCCTAAGACTGAACCAGGAAGAAATGGAGAATGTGAACAGTCCAATTACCAGTACTGAAATTGAATCAGTAAAAAAACAAACAAAACAAACAAAAATTCCCAACAAACAAAACTCCAGGATCAGATGGCTTTACAGGTGAATTCTACCAAACATTTAGAAAAGAATTAATACCTATCCTTCTGAAACTATTCCAAAAAGTTGCAGAGGAAGGAATGCTTCTGAGCTCATTCTATGAATCCACCATCACCAGACAAACCCAGACAAAGATATCACAAAAAAAGAGAAAATTACAGGCCAATATCACTGATGAACATAGATGCAAAAATCCTCAACAAAATACCAGCAAACAGAATCCAATAATACATTAAAAGGATCATACACCATGATCAAGTGGGATTTATCCCAGGGATGTAAGGAGTTTTCAATATCTGCAAATCAATCAATGTGATGCACCACATTAACAAACTGAATAATAAAAACCATATGATCATTTCAATAGATGAGGAAAAATCTTTTAATAAAATTCAACATCCATCTGTGATAAAAACTCTCCAGCAACTGGGCACAGAGGGAACCTACCTCAACATAGTAAAGGTCATATACGACAAACCCACAGCAAACATCATTCTAAATGGTGAAAAGCCGAAAGCATTTCCTCTAAGGTCAGGAACAAGACAAGGATGTCCACTTTCGCCACTGTTATTCAACATAGTTTTGGAAGTCCTAGCCATGGCAATCAGAGAAGAAAAAGAAATAAAAGGAATCCAAATTGGAAAAGAAGAAGTAAAATGGTCACTGTTTGCAGATGACATGACACTATACATAGAGAATCCTAAAGATGCCACCAGAAAACTACTAGAGCTAATCAATGAATTTGGTAAAGTTGCTGGACACAAAATTAATGCACAGAAATCTCTTGCATTCCTATACACTAACAACAACAAACTATCAGAAAGAGAAATTAAGGAAACAATCCCATTTACAATCACATCAAAAAGAATAAAATATCTAGGAACAAACCTGCCTAAGGAAGCAAAGACCTGTACTTGGAAAACTATAAGTCACTGATGAAAGAAATTGAAGATGACACAAACACATGGAAAGATATACCATGTTCATAGATTGGAAGATATAATATTAAAATGACCATGTTACCCAAGGCAATCTACAAATTCAATGTAATCCCTATCAAAATACTAAGGGTATTTTTCACAGAGCTAGAACAAATAATTTTAAAATTGGTACAAAAACAAAAAAGACCCTGAGTAGCCAAAACAATTTTTAGAAAAACAGAGCTGGAGGTATCACGCTCCTTGACTTTAGACAATACTACAAAGTTACAGTAATCAAAACAGTATGGTACTAGCACAAAAACAGACACGTAAATCAATGGAACAGAATAGACAGCCCAGATATGAACCCATGCACTTATCATCAATTAATCTACAACAAAGGAGGCAAGAATAGACAATGGAAAAAAGACAGTCTCTTCAATAAGTGGTCCCTGGAAAACTGTACAGGTACATGGAAAAGAATGAAATTAAAACATGCTCTAACACCATATACAAAAATAAATTCAAAATGTAAGACTGGAAACCATAAAACTCCTAAAGGAAAACATAGGTGGAATACTCTTTGACATAAATTGTAGCAATATATATTTTTTTGATCTGTCTTCTAACGTAAGGGAAATAAAAGCAAAAATTTTTTAAATGGGACCTAATTAAACTTAAAAGCTTTTGCACAGCAAAGGAAACCATCAACAAAATTAAAAGACACCCTACTGAATAGGAGAAAATATTTGCAGATAATAGGACGAATACAGGGTTAATATCCAAAATATATAAATAGCTCATACAACTCACCATGCAAAAAACAAAAAACCCAGCTAAAAAATGGGCAGAAGATCTGAATAGACATTTTTCCAAATAAGACACATAGATAGCCAAGAAGTACATGAAAAGGTGCTCAACATCACTAATAATCAGGGAAATACAAATGAAAACCACAATGAGATATCACCTCACACATGTCAGAATGGCTATCATCAAAAAGAACACAAATAACAAATGTTGGGAGGATATGGAGAAAAATGAACCCTCATACACTGTTGATGTAAATTGATGCAGCCACTGTGGGGAAACAGTATGGAGGTTTCTCAAAAAACTAAAAATAGAACTACCCTACCATATGACCCAGCAATTCCACTCCTGGGTAGATAACCACAAAAAACACAAACAATAATTCAAAAAGAAACATGCACCCCAATGTTCATAGCATTATTTACAATTGCCAAGATATGGAAACAACATAAACGTCCATCAGCAGATGAATGGATAAAGAAGATGTGGTATATATATAATGGAATATTACTAAGCCATAAAAAAGAATTAAATTTTGCCATTTGCCAACAACATGGATGGACTTGGAGGGTATTATGCTAAGTGAAATAAGTCAGATACAGAAAGACAAATACCATATGAAATCACTCATATGTGGAATCTAAAAAATAAAGCAAACCAGTGAATATAACAAAAAAGAAACAGATTCAGAGATATAGAGAATAAACTAGTGGTTACCAGTGGAGAGAGGGAATCAGGGAGGGGCAAGATGGGGGTAGGGGATTAAGAGGTACAAACTACTATGTATAAAATTAAAAAGCTAGGGAATTCCTTGGCAGTCCAGTGGTTAGGACTCCATGCTTTCACTGCTGAGGGCCCAGGTTGATCCCTGGTGGGGGAACTAGGATCCCATAAGCCATGCAGCATGGCCAAATCAATAAACCAATCAATCAATAAATAAGGTACAAGGATATATTGTACAACACAGGGAATATAGCCAATATTTTGTAATAACTATAAATGGAGTATAACCTTTAAAAATTGTGAATCACGTTGTACACCTGAAACTTTTTATGTATTAATAATATTGTACATCAACTATACCTCAATAAAAAATTAAAAAAAAAATAACGCTGCTATGAACATCAGTGTACAAGGTTTTGTGTGAACATATATTTACATTTTTCTTCAGAATATTCCTGGGAGTGGAACTGGTAACTCTACTGTTTAATTTTTTGAGGAACTGCCAGACTGTTTCCCACAGTGGCTGCACCATTTTACATTCCTACCAATGTGAAGGTTTCAGGTGAACAGTTTTTGAATCTTGTCATTTTCTAAACTTTCTAAAAAGGTTGTATAATTTGGTTTAAATTATATAGTTTATGTTTTGTTTTGCAAATTTGTAATAAAATAAGCTGGGAATGCCACACATTATTTCAATAATAAAAAATATAATACTACCTCTGGTATCTATAAACTAGATTATTTTTCTATTCAACTCTAACACCTGTTGCCTTCTGACTACTTCACTGACCGACAGGAAAACATGCGGGTGATTCTCAGATAGACCTGGCACGTGGCGCTGGCGAGACTGTTTTAGCATTCAGCATCACTCCCATCCGTCCTCCGCAATGCAGAGCAGCAGGGAACTACATTTCCCAGAAGACACCCCCTTTCTCCACCTCCCACCCCTGCTTCCAGGCAGGAGTTTGCATGAAAGGAATTTGGGGGAAATTTGGAATGCAAAAAGGAGAGGGAATCTATTATTCTGCAGAGGTGGCAACAGCCAGATGCTGCACAGATATGAGTGAGAAGGCTTCCCAGCAAGCTCTCAGGAGCCAAACTTCAGGCTGACACCTTCCACGTCCACTTCTACCTTCGCAGTAGCTGCCCTGAGTTCCGCTCCCTCGGCTCTTCCAACAGTCCTGTAAGCCCCTGTTGCTATATTATGCCCTTTATACCCGGAAGACATAGAGTGGCTTGTGTTTTCCTGAACAAATCCTAAGTAATACACATGCATATTGGGACAGAGGTACCATTTAAAGTTTAAAATATTTAAATATAACGAGGGCGGGGAAATGCAGTGTGTCTAGAGACAGTGGGTTTTTTTTCACCAACGGGGAATTTCTGTTTCGGAGCCAAACTTGAGTCCAGGCTTGCTACTTTTTAATTTATCATGAGCATTTTAAAAAGGCGCCATTAAAAACTCATCGTAAACGCCATTTAATGGTAGAATAATCATCAGATATCCTGTGACTTAACGAATTAGTTCCATAATGTTGGCATTTAGGTTGTTTTTATTATTTTGGCTATTATGAATAATCCTGAAAAGAGCGACTTTTTTCATTGCTTCCTTTAGACAGGTTCCAAAAAGAGACATTTCTGATTCAAAGAATAGAAACATATTAAAGATTATTGATACACATTGCTAGATTTGTTTCCAGAAATGTAGTAATTTACACTCTTACATGTGACCAAGTATTCGTCTTGCCACTCTATGACTGCCATCAAATACTGTAATGTAAAAATAATGTGTGCTAATTTGAAAGGTAAAATTTCAGGTTTATTTTTTATTCACTTGTTGATTAGCCATTTCTCTTCTCCCCGCCCCCCCTTCCTTTCCTTCTGTCCTAAAGTCCCTCCCCTCCTCTCCCCTCCCCTCCCTTCCCCTTTGCTCTCCTTTCCTTTTCTTTTTTCTCTTTCCTTCCTACTTTTTTTCTCTCTCCCTTCCTCCTTCCTTTCCTCTAGTCTTCCTTCCTTTCTAGAATTCACATACTTTGCCTATAAATCTGTCAAATGTTATGTTTTTATAAATCTCCCAACTTCCTGTTGCATTTAATTTTGTTTATATTTCATTATATAGCAGTATGTTTATGTAGCAGAAATCTATTCCTTTAGAGTTCCTAACATTGCTTTTAATATTAAATAGTTTATCTGCCATTCAGAAATCAGATGAGTATTAACTTCTGTTTTCTATTAGTTATGGCTTGATTTAAAATTGTGGCTGGGTTTTATACATTAACTCTTTGACTTACCTGAACTTTTTTTTTTTTTTTTGGTATATTTTAAAAGGAGAAGATGTAACTTAATTTTCTCCCCAAACAACTAGTTTCTTGAGCACCCTTTGGTGCTCCCTACTATTATGTAATTATATTTTTTAGATTCTAAATGTGGCTCTTTTAAATAAGTAGGACATGCTTGTTGGAAAAAAGTCCAAATACTTCAGAAATACATAGTGTGGAAAGTGAAAGAATCACCCTCTAGAGATAACCATTGATAATGATTTAATGAATTTTTAAAAATTGGCCTTTTAAGTTGAAGCATACAAATAACATGCATAGATTTTAAGTGTATAGTTTGATGAGTTGTTGTTTTTGGGTTTTTTTGCGGTACGCGGGCCTTTCACTGTTGTCGCTTCTCCCGTTGCGGAGCACAGGCTCCGGACGCGCAGGCTCAGCGGCCATGGCTCACGGGCCCAGCCGCTCCTCGGCAAGTGGGATCCTCCCGGATCGGGGCACGAACCCGTGTCCCCTGCATCGGCAGGCGGACTCTCAACCACTGCGCCACCAGGGAAGCCCAGTTTGATGAGTTTTGACAAATATATACACTCATATAACCCCCATCCAATCAAGATATAAAACATTTCCACACCCACAAAGTTCCCTCTTGTCCCTTTCCAATCAATCCCCATTTCCCCAAAGCAACAACTATTCTAATTTCAATCTCTGTGGTTTTGTTTTAACTGTTCTTGAACCTCATATAAATGGAATCGTAAGCGTAAATTCATCTAGGTCTGGCTTCTTTCACTCGATGTAATTCTTTTGAGATTCAACCATGTTGTTCTGTGTAATAGCAGTTCCTATATATTGCTGAATAATACTCCATTGTATGGATAAACAACAACTTACCCATTCACTTATTGATGGACATTTGGGTTCTTTCCAGTTTGAAACTATGTCAACTAAATCTGCTAAGAACATGTTAGTACAAGCCCTTTTGTGGATATTTCTAGAAGTGGAATTACTAGGTAAGTAGGTGTAACTTTAATTTCATAAGAAACTGACATAAAATATTCCAAAGTGGTTGTACCATTTAACCATCTACCGGGGACAGCTGCTCTATAGCCTCACCAATACTTGGTATTATCTTTTTTGTGTCATTATAATTTTAATAATTAAAAAAAATAGCACAATCACAGAAGTTGCAAGTACGGTACAAAGAGTATTTTTCTTTCAGCATTTTAGAATAAATGGCCAACCTGGTGCCCCAACTCCCCCTAATTCTTCAGTGTGTATTTAATACGAACAAGGAAATTCTCCTACATAACCATCATAAGTAGTAAGTTAATATTGGTGCATCACAACCATCTAATCTTCAGACACTATTCAAGTTTTAACAATTGTCCCAGTAATGTTCTTTCTAGTAAAAGGACCCAGTTCAAAAAGCATATATTGCATTTAATTGTCAAATGTCTTTACTCTCCATCACTGGAACTGTTCTTGTTTCCTTTTTTACAGTTTTGAAGTGTCCATGCCAATTACATTGTAGAATGGCCCCAAATTGAGGGTTTCTGATCTTTCTTCACAATTACATTCACGTTATACATCTTTGGCAAGATTATCATAGAAGGGACATGACTTTACTTTGTCCTTTTACTGAAGATGTTCATTTTGATCATTTGAATCCCCAGTGGGATCACCCTCTTCACTATGCTTACTCTCTGACACTCCACTCCTGATCACTCCTCTACCAGAACACCCTCCTCTCCTTGCTCAGGTTCAAGCTTTGGGCCTCCCATCCAAGTAGATGACCTTCTTAGTCCACTTCGGCTCTGACTCTACATGTTTGGCTCAGGCTCTAAGTCCCCATGTTGGGCTGTCTCCTGTATGGACTCTCTGCTCTTCCTGTTCAAGCTCTGACATCCAACGCTGGGCTTCCCTCTGTATAAGCACCTGTCTCACCCTGCTTATGCTCTAATATGCCACGTTGGACTGTCCCTGAACATGGTTACCCCCCTCACCCTCCTAGAGCGCTGCTCTAACCCATTGTGGCTGTTCCCTCTCCTCCAGTCTCCACTGTGTGGCACCTACCTTGCTTTGTTCCACATAATGGCCTGAGGACTGAGTCATTTTGAAAGGGAAGAACAAAAGGAAAGAGGAAGTGGTGTGGAAGTATTGTGATTCCTTTAAATCTTAGTTACTCTAAAGGGTATGACATGGTAGTCATTATGTTTTTAATTTGCATATCTCTGATGACTAATGATGTAGAACTTCTTTTAAGTGCTTATTGGGCATTTGTACACCTTTTGTCAAGTGTCTGTGTGAGGTTTTTGCCCATTTACAAAGTGTTTTTTCTTTGTCTTATTGATTTGTAAGAGTTGCTCATAAAGTCTGGATCCAAGTCCTTTTTAAATGTGTGTATTGAGAATGTATTCATCCACTCTTTGGCATGTCTTTTTATTTTCTTAATGGTATAGATGATCAGAAACATACTTTTTATGAAATCCAATTTATGAGTTTTAAATTTCATGGCTAGTGGTTTTTGTGTGTCATCTGAAATATTTGCCCACCTCCAATTCATGAAGATATTCCCCTGTGTTTTCTTTTAAAGGCTTTAAAGGTTTAGATTTTATTTTAGACCTTTGATGCATCTCAAATTAATTTTTGTGTATGCTGTCAGACAAAGGCCAAGATTACGTTTTTTCCATAGAGCTATCCAGTTGTGCCAACATTTATTGTTGCAAAAGATCTTCATTTCCTGATGAATGATCTCAGCTATTTTGTCAAAAATCAATTCTCATATATGTGTGAATTTATTTCTGGACTCTCTGTTCTGTTTCATTAATCTGCAGTGTACCAATGTACTAATACCCCCATTGTACTTGATTACTGTAGCTTTATATTCAGGTGGTGTAAGTGCTCCACTTTCGTTCTTTTTCAAGATAGTTTATGCTACATCCTTTGGATTTCCATTAAACTTTAGAATCAGTTTCTTGATTAGCTACAAAAAAAATGCTGCTTGGATTTAGGATAATGTTGAATCTGTAGTTCAAATTGGGGAAAATTACCACCTTAATAGTATCAAATTTTCTATTCCAGGAACATTTTATATATATATATATATATATATATATATTCATTTAGGACCTTGTTAAATTTTCTCACAATGATTTATAATTGTGGGATAAATGTCTTACAGATCTTTCATCAAATTTATTCCCAAATAATTTGTTTTTGAATGATATTGTTAAGTGTTTTTTTTGTGTGGTTTTTTTTTTGCAGTACGCGGGCCTCTCACTGTTGTGGCCTCTCCCGTTGCGGAGCACAGGCTCCGGACGCGCAGGCTCAGCGGCCATGGCTCACGGGCCCAGCCGCTCCGCGGCATGTGGGACCTTCCCGGACCGGGGCGCAAACCCGTGTCCCCTGCATCGGCAGGCGGACTCTCAACCACTGCGCCACCAGGGAAGCCCCTGTTCAGTGTTATTTTTTAAAGTACATTTTTTTCTATTGTTTTTGGTAGCATATACAAATACAGCTGATATTTATATATTAACCTTGGATCATGCAATGTTCTTTTTTATATTGAAATATAGTTAGTCTACAATGTTGTGTTAGTTTCAAGTGTACAGCAAAGTGATTCATTTATACATATATATATTCTTTTACAGATTCTTTTCCATTATAGGTTATTGCAAGATATTGAGTATAGTTCCCTGTGCTATATAATAGGTCCTTGTTGTTTACCTGTTTTATAAAGAGTAATGTGTATGTGTTAATCACAAACTCCTAGTTTATCTCTCCCTGCTCCCCTCTCCCCCCGACTCCACTATCCTCTTTTGTTTTTTATGTCTGTGAGTCTATTTCTGTTTTGTAAATAAGTTCACTTGTATCCTTTTTTTTTTAAGATTTCCCATGTAAGTGATATCATATGATATTTGTCTTTCACTGACTTACTTCACTTAATATGATAATCTCTAAGTCCATCCATGTTTCTGCAAATGGCATTATTTCATTCTTTTTAGAACTGAGTAACAGTCCATTGTGTGTGTGTGTGTACACACACACAACATCTTCCTTATCCATTCATCAGTCGAGGGACATTTAGGTTGCTTCAACGACTTGGCTATTATAAATACTGCTGCTATGAACACTGGCGTGCATGTATCTTTTTCAATTAGAGTTTTCTCTGGATATATTCCCAGGAGTGGGATTGCAGGATCATATGGTAACTCTATTTTTAGTTTTTTAAGGAACCTCCATACTGGTCTCCATAGTGGCCGTACCAATTTACATTCCCACCAACAGTGTAGGAAGGTTCCACTTTTTTACACCCTCTCTAGCATATTTTTTTAAACATCTTTATTGGAGTATAATTGCTTTACAATGTTATGTTAGTTTCTGCTGTATAACAAAGTGAAGCAGCTATATGTATACATATATCACCATATCCCCTCCCTCTTGCATCTCCCTCCCACCCTCCCTATCCCACCCCTCTAGGTGGTCACAAAGCACTGAGCTGATCTTCCTGTGCTATGCAGCTGCTTCCCACTAGCTATCTATTTTACATTTGGTAGTGTATATGTGCCAGTGCTAATCTCTGACTTTGTCCCAGTTTACCCTTCCTCCTCCCCATGTCCTCAAGTCCATTCTCTACATCTGCGTCTTTATTCCTGTCCTGCCCCTAGGTTCTTCTGACCATTTTCTTTTCTTTTCTTTTTTAGATTCCATATATATGTGTTAGCATACGGTATTTATTTTTCTCTTTCTGACTTCACTCTGTATGACAGATTCTAGGTCCATCCACCTCACTACAAGTAACTCAATTTCATTTCTTTTTATGGCTGAGTAATATTCCATTGTATATATGTGCCACATCTTCTTTATCCATTCATCTGTCGATGGACACTTATGTTGCTTCCATGTCCTGGCTATTGTAAATAGTGCTGCAGTGAACATTGTGGTACATGACTCTTTTTGAATTATGGTTTTCTCAGGGTATATGCCCAGTAGTGGAATTGCTGGGTCATATGGTAGTTCTATTTTTAGTTTTTAAAGGAACCTCCATACTGTTCTCCATAGTGGCTGTATCAATTTACATTCCCACCAACAGTGCAAGAGGGTTCCCTTTACTCCACACCCTCTCCAGCATTTATTGTTTGTAGATTTTTGAATGATGGCCATTCTGACTGGTGCGAGGTGATACCTCATTGCGGTTTTGATTTGCACTTCTCTAATGATTAGTGATGTTGAGCATTCTTTCATGTGTTTGTTGGCAGTCTGTATATCTCCTTTAGAGAAATGTCTGTTTAGGTCTTCCACCCATTTTTGGGTAGGATTGTTTGTTTTTTTAATACTGAGCTGCATGAGCTGCTTATATATTTTAGAGATTAATCCTTTGTCAGTTGCTTCATTTGCAAATATTTTCTCCCATTGTGAGGGTTGTCTTTTGGTCTTGTTTATGGTTTCCTTTGCTGTGCAAAAGATTTTAAGTTTCATTAGGTCCCATGTGTTTACTTTTGTTTTTATTTCCTTTTCTCTAGGAGGTGGGTCAAAAAGGATCTTGCTGTGATTTATGTCAGAGAGTGTTCTGCCTATGTTTTCCTCTAAGAGTTTGATAGTGTCTGGCCTTACATTTAGGTCTTTAATCCATTTTGAGTATATTTTTGTATATGGTGTTAGGGAATGTTCTAATTTCATTCTTTTACATGTAGCTGTCCTGTTTTCCCAGCACCACTTATTGAAGAGACTGTCTTTTCTCCATTTTATATCCTTGCCTCCTTTATCAAAGATAAGGTGACCATATGTGCGTGGGTTTATCTCTGGGTTTTCTATCCTGTTCCATTGATCTATATTTCTGTTTTTGTGCCAGTATCATACAGTCCTGATTACTGTAGCTTTGTAGTATAGCCTGAAGTCAGGGAACCTGATTCTTCCAGCTCTGTTTTTCTTTGTCAAGATTGCTTTGGCTGTTTGGGGTCTTTTGTGTTTCTACACAAATTGTAAAATTTTTGTTCTAGTTCTGTGAAAAATGCCAGTGGTAGTTTCATAGGGATTGCATTGAATCTGTAGATTGCTTTGGGTAGTATAATCATTTTTACAATGTTGATTCTTCCAATCCAAGAACATGGTATATCTCTCCATCTGATTGTATCGTCTTTAATTTCTTTCATCAGTGTCTTATAGTTTTTTTGTTGTTTTTTTAAAGGAAAGCCAACGTTGGGGGAAGATGTGGAATCTTTTTTTTTTTTAATTAATTAATTTTTATTTTTGGCTGTGCTGGGTCTTCTTTTCTGTGCAAGGGCTTTCTCTAGTTGTGGCAAGCGGGGGCCACTCTGCATCGCAGTGTGCGGGCCTCTCACTATCGCGGCCTCTCATTGCAGAGCACAGGCTCCAGACGCGCAGGCTCAGTAGTTGTGGCTTACGGGCCCAGTTGCTCCACGGCATGTGGGATCTTCCCAGACCATGGCTCAAACCCGTGTCCCCTGTATTGGCAGGCAGATTCTCAGCCACTGCACCACCAGAGAAGCCCAGTGTCTTACAGTTTTCTGAATACAGGTCTTTTGTCTCCGTAGGTAGGTTTATTCCTAGGTATTTTATTCTTTTTGTTGTAGTGGTGCATGGGAGTGTTTCCTTAAATTCTCTTTTGGATTTTTCTCGTTAGTGTATAGGAATGCAAGAAATTTCTCTGTATTAATTTTGTATCCTGCTACTTTACCAAATTCATTGATTAGCTCTAGTAGTTTTCTGGTAGCATCTTTAGGATTCTCTATGTATAGTATCATGGCATCTGCAAACAGTGACAGCCTTACTTCTCCTTTTCCAATTTGGATTCCTTTTATTTCCTTTTCTTCTCTGATTGCTGTAGCTAAAACTTCCAAAACTATGTTGAATAAGAGTGGTGAGAGTGGGCAACCTTGTCTTGTTCCTGATCTTAGAGGAAATGCTTTCAGTTTTTCACCATTGAGAATGATGTTGGCTGTGGGTTTGTCATATATGGCCTTTATTATGTTGAGTTAGGTTCCCTGTATGCCTACTTTCTGGAGAGTTTTTATGGTAAATGTTGTTGAATTTGGTTGAAAGCTCTTTCTGCATCTATTGAGATTATCATATGGTTTTTATCCTTCAGTTTGTTAATATGGTGTATCACATTGATTGATTTGCGTATATTGAAGAATCCTCGCATTCTTGGGATAAACCTCACTTGATCATGGTGTATGATCCTTTTAATGTGCTGATGGATTCTGTTTGCTAGTATTTTGTTGAGGATTTTTGCATCTATGTTCATCAGTGATATGGGCCTGTAGTTTTCTTTTGTTGGGACATCTTTGCCTGGTTTTGGTATCAGGGTGATGGTGGCCTCGTAGAATGAGTTTGGGAGTGTTCCTCCCTCTGCTATATTTTGGAAGAGTTTGAGAAGGATGGGTGTTAGCGCTTCTCTAAATGTTTCATAGAATTCACCTGTGAATCCATCTGGTCCTGGGCTTTTGTTTGTGGGAAGATTTTTAATCACAGTTTCAATTTCAGTGCTTGTGATTGGCCTGTTCTTATTTTTTATTTCTTCTTGGTTCAGTCTTGGAATGTTGTGCTTTTCTAAGAATTTGTCCATTTCTTCCAGGTTGTCCATTTTATTGGCATATGGTTGCTTGTAGTAATCCCTCATGATCCTTTGTATTTCCGCAATGTTAGTTGTTACTTCTCCTTTTTCATTTCTAATTCTGTTGATTTGAGTCTTCTCCTTTTTTTTCTGGATGAGTATGGCTAATGGTTTATCAATTTTGTTTATCTTCTCAAAAAAACAGCTTTTAGTTTTATTGATCGTTGCTATTGTTTCCTTCATTACTTTTTCATTTATTTCTGATCTGATCTTTATGATTTCTTTCCTTCCGCTAACTTTGGGTTTTTTGTTGTTGTTCTTCTTTCTCTAATTGCTTTAGGTGTAAGGGTAGGTGGTTTATTTGAGATTTTTCTTGTTTCTTGAGGGAGGATTTTATTGCTAGAAACTTCCCTCTTAGAACTGCTTTGGCTGCATCCCGTAGATTTTGGGTCATCGTGTTTTCATTGTCATTTGTTTTTAGGTACTTTTTATTTCCTCTTTGATTTCTTCAGTGATCTCTTGGTTATTTCATAGTGTATTATTTAGCCTCCATGTGTCTGTATTTTTTAGGATTTTTTTTCCTGTAATTGATATCTAGTTTCATAGCATTGTGGTTGGAAAAGATACTTGATACAATTTCAATTTTCTCAAATTTACTGAGGCTTGATTTGTGACCCAAGATATGATCTATCCTGGAGAATGTTCCATGAGCACTTGAGAAAAATGTGTATTCTGTTGTTTTTGGATGGAATGTCCTATAAATATCAATTAACTCCATCTTGTTTAATGTATCATTTAAAGCTTGTGTTTCCTTATTTATTTTCATTTTGGATGATCTGTCCATTGGTGAAAGTGGGGTGTTAAAGTCCCCTACTATGAATGTGTTACTGTCAATTTCCCCTTTTATGGCTGTTAGCATTTGCCTTATGTATTGAAGTGCTCCTATGTTGGGTGCATAAATATTTACAATTATTATATCTTCTTGGATTGATTCCTTGATCATTATGTAGTGTCCTTCTTTGTTTCTTGTAATAGTCTTTATTTTAAAGTCTATTTTGTCTGATATGAGAATTGCTACCCCAGCTTTCTTTTGATTTCCATTTGCATGGAATATCTTTTTCCATCCCCTCACTTTCAGTCTGTATGTGTCCCTAGGTCTGAAGTGGGTCTCTTGTAGACAGCATATATACGGGTCTTGTTTTTGTATCCATTCAGCCAGTCTGTGACTTTTGGTTGGAGCATTTAATCCATTTACATTTAAGGTAGTTATCGATACGTATGTTCCTATTCCCATTTTTTAATATGTTTTGGGTTTGTTATTGTAGGTCTTTTCCTTCTCTTTTGTTTCCCGCCTAGAGAAGTTCCTTTAGCATTTATTGCAAAGTTGGTTTGGTGGTGCTGAATCCTGTTAACTTTTGCTTGTCTGTAAAGGTTTTAATTTCTCCATCGAATCTGAATGAGATCCTTGCTGGCTAGAGTAATCTTGGTTGTAGGTTCTTCCCTTTCATCACTTTAAATATGTCATGCCACTCCCTTCTGGCTTGCAGAGTTTCTGCTGAAAGATCAGCTGTTAACCTTATGGGGATTCCCTTTTATGTTATTTGTTGCTTTTCTCTTGCTGCTTTAATATTTTTCCTTGTATTTAATTTTTGATAGTTTGCTTATATGTGTCTTGGCATGTTTCTCCTTGGATTTATCCTGTATGGGACTCTCTGCACTTCTTGGACTTGATTGACTATTTCCTTTCCCATGTTACAGAAGTTTTCAACTATCATCTCTTCAAATATTTTCTCAGACCCTTTCTTTTTCTCTTCTTCTTCTGGGACCTCTATAATCTGAGTGTTGGTGTGTTTAATGTTGTCCCACAGGTCTCTGAGACTGTCCTCAATTCTTTTCATTCTTTTTACTTTATTCTGCTCTGCAGTAGTTATTTGCACTATTTTATCTTCCAGGTCACAATATCTGTTCTTCTGCCTCAGGTATTCTGCTATTAATTCCTTCTAGAGAATTTTTAATTTCACTTATTGTGTTGTTCATCATTTTTGTTTGCTCTTTAGTTCTTAGGTCCTTGTTAAATGTTTCTTATATTTTCTCCATTCTGTTTTCAAGATTTTGGATCATCTTTACTACCATTATTCTGATTTTTTTTTCAGGTAGACTGCCTATTTCCTCTTCATTTATTTGGTCTGGTGGGTTTTTACCTTGCTTCTTCATCTGCTGCATGTGTTTCTATCTTCTCATTTTGTTTAACTTACTGTGTTTGGGGGTCTCCTTTTCACAGGATGCAGGTTTGTAGTTCCCATTGTTTTTAGTGTCTGCCCGCAGTAGGTGAGGTTGATTCAGAGGGTTGTGTAGGTTTCCTGGTGGAGGTGACTGGTGCCTGTGTTCTGGTGGGTGGGGCTTGATCTTGTCTTTCTGGTGCACAGGACCATGTTCGGTGGTGTGTTTTGGGGTGTCTGTGAACTTAGTATGACTTTAGTCAGCCTCTTTGCTAATGGGTGGGGTTGTGTTCCTGTCTTGCTAGTTGTTTGGCGTGGGCCATCCAGCACTGGAGCTTGCTGGCCATTGGGTGGAGCTGGGTCTTAGTGTTGAGATGGAGATCTCTGGGAGAGCTCTCACCGATTGATATTACATGGGGCTGAGAGGTCTCTGGTGGTCCAGTGTCCTCGACTTGGCCCTCTCACCTCCGAGGCTCAGGCCTGACACCCGGCCGGAGCACCAAGCCCCTGTCACCCACACGGCTTGGAAGAAAAGGAAGAAAAAAAAGGAAATAAAATAAAATAAATAAATTTTAAAAAGAGAGAGAGCAACCAAACCAATAAACAAATCCAGCAATGATAACAAGCACTAAAAACTAAACTAAGAGAAACATAAAAATCAGAAACAAATCAGTCACAGAAGGCAAACCCCAAGTCTACGGTTGCTCCCCAAATCCACTGCCTCAATTTTGGAAACATTCTTTGTCCATTCAGTTATTCCATAGATGCAGGGTTCATCAAGTTGATCGTGGGGATTTAATCCATTGCTTCTGAGGCTGCATGGAGAACTTTCCCTTTCTCTTCTCTGTTCGCACAGCTCCTGGGGTTCAGCTTTCGTTTTGGCCCCACCTCTGCGTGTAGGTCACCCTGAGGCGTCTGTTCCCGCCCAGACAGGAGGGGGTTAAAGCAACAGCTTATTAGGGCTCTCTTGCTCACTCAGGCCAGGGAGAGGGAGGGGTACTGCAGTCATAATTGGAATGCAGGGCGAGCCTGCAGCGGCAGAATTCAGCATGACATTGCGATAGCCTGAGGCATGTCGTGTGTTCGCCCTGGGGAAGTTGTCCCTGGATCTCAGGACCCTGTCAGTGGTGTGCTGCACAGGCTCCCAGGGAGGGTGTGGATAGTAACCTGTGATTGCACAGAGGACTCTTGGTGGCAGTGGCAGCAGAGTTAGCATTTCCTGCCCCTCTCTGGGGTCCGAGCTGATAGCTGCAGCTCACGCGCATCTCTGGATCTCGCTTATTCAGTGCTCTGCCTTCTGTGGGCACAGGGGGAAGGAATCCCCTCTCCTTGTGCACCCCCAAACAATGGTCTGTTGCCTCTTCGGCAGGTCCAGACTTTTTCCCTGACTCCCTCCAAGCTTGTTGTGGCGCATTAGCCCCCTTCAGGCTGTCTTCACGCAGCCAGCCCCAGTCCTCTCCCTGGGGTCTGAACTCCAAAGTGCAAGCCTCAGCTCCCAGCCCACACCTGCCCCAGCAGGTGAGCAGACAAGCATCTCAGGTTGTTGAGTGCTGGTTGGCACCAATCCTCTGTGCAGGAAGTGCACTTTGCCCTCTGCACTCCTGTTGCTGCACTCTCCTCTGTGGCTCTGAATCTTCCACCCTGCCCACCGCCTGTCCCCGCCAGTGAAGGGGCTTCCTAGAGTGTGGAAACTTTTCCTCCTTCACAGCTCCCTCCCAGAAGTGCAGGTCCCATCCCTATTCTTTTGTCTCTGGTTTTTCTTTTGCCCTACCCAGGTACATGGGGATTTTCTTGCCTTTTGGGAAGTCTGAGGTCTTCTGCCAGTGTTCAGAGATGTTCTGTAGTTGTTCCACATGTAGATGTGTTTTTGATGTATTTGTGGGGAGGAAGGTGATCTCCATGTCTTACTCCTCCGACATCTTGAAGGTCTCCCCTCGAGCATATATTATTTGTAGACTTTTTGAAAAATGGCCATTCTGACCAGTGTGAGGTGATACCTCATTGTAGTCTTGATTTGCACTTCTCTAATAATTAGCAATATTGAGCTTCTTTTCATGCTGGCTATCTGCATGTCTTCTTTGGGGAAATGTGTATTTATTTCCTCTGCCCTTTTTTTTTTTTTTTTTGTGCAGTATGCGGGCTTCTCACTGTTGTGGCCTCTCCTGTTGCGGAGCACAGGCTCTGGACGCACAGGCTCAGCGGCCATGGCTTGTGAGCCCAGCTGCTCCACGGCATGTGGGATCTTCCCGGACCGGGGCACAACCCCGTGTCCCCTGCATCGGCACGCAGTCTGTCAACCACTGTGCCACCAGGGAGGCCCTGCCCTTTTTTTAAAATTGGGCTGTTTGGTTTTTTTATATTAATTTGTGTGAGCTGTTTGTATCTTTTGGAAATTAATCCCTTGTTGGTAGCATCATTTGCAAAACTTTTCTCCCAGTCCATAGGTTGTCTTTTTTTTTTTTTTTTTTTTTTGCTGTACACAGGCCTCTCACTGTTGTGGCCTCTCCCATTGCGGAGTACAGGCTCCAGACGCACAGGCTCAGCGGCCATGGCTCATGGGCCCAGCCGCTCCGCAGCATGTGGGATCTTCCTGGACCGGGGCATGAACCCGTGTCCCCTGCATCGGCAGGCGGACTCTCAACCACTGCGCCACCAGGGAAGCCCCATAGGTTGTCTTTTTGTTGTGATGATGGTTTCCTTTCTTGTGCAAAAGTTTTTTCATTTAATTAAGTCCCATTTGTTTATTTTTGTTTTTATTTCTATTACTCTAGGAGACAGATCCAAAAAACTATTCCTGTGATTTATGTTAAAGAGTGTTCTGCCTATGTCTTCCTCTAGGAGTTTTATAGTATCCAACCTTACATTTAGGTCTTTAATCCATTTAGAGTTTATTTTTGTGTATGGTGTTAGGGAGTGTTCTAGTTTCATTCTTTTGCATGTAGCTGTCCAGTTTTCCCAGCACGACTTATTGAAGAGACTGTCTTTTCTCCATTGTATATTCTTGCCTCCTTTTTCACAGATTAATTGACCATAGGTGCATGAGTTAATTTCTGCACTCTCTATCTTGTTCCATTGATCTATATTTCTGTTTTTGTGCCAGTACCATACTGTTTTGATTACTGTAGCTTTGTGGTATAGTCTGAAGTCAGGGATGTGATTCCTCCAGCTCTGTTCTCTTTTCTCAATATTGTTTTGGCTATTTGGGGTCCTTTGTGTATCCATACAAATTTAAAACTTTTTTGTTCTAGTTCTGTGAAAAATACCATTGGTAGTTTGATAGTGATTGCATTGAATCTGTAGAATGTTTGGGGTAGTATAGTCATTTTCACCATGTTGATTCTTCCAATTCAAGAACATGGTATATCTTGCCATCTGTATGCGTTGTCTTCAGTTTCTTTCATCAGTGTCTTATAGTTTTTGGAGTACAGGTCTTTGCCCCTTAGGTAAGTTTGTTCCTAGGTATTTTATTCTTTTTGATGTGATTGTAATGGGATTGTTTCCTTAATTTCTCTTTCTGATATTTGTTGTTAGTGTATAGAAATGCAACAGATTTCTGTATATTAATTTTATATCAAGCAACTTTACGGAATTCATTGATGAGCTCTAGTAGTTTTCTGGTAGCATGTTTAGGATTTTCTACGTATAGCATCATGTCATCTGCAAACAGTGACAGTTTTACTTCTTCTTTTCCAATGCAGATTCCTTTTATTTCTTTTTCTTCTCTGACTGCTGTGGCTAGGGCTTCCAAAACTATGTTGAATAAAAGTGGTGAGAGTGGGAATCCTTCTCTTGTTCCTGATCTTAGAGGAGATGCTTACAGCTTTTCACCACTAAGTATGATGTTAGCTGTGGGTTTGTCATATATGGCCTTTATTATGTTCAGGTATGTTCCCTCTCTGCCCACTTTCTGAAGAGTTTTTATCACGGATGGATGTTCAATTTTATCAAAGCTTTTTCTGCATCTATTGAAATGATCATATGGTTTTTATTCTTCAATTTGTTAATGTGGTGTATCAGATTGATTGATTTGTGGATACTGAAAACTCCTTGCTTCCCTGGGATAAATCCCATTTTATCATGGTGTATGATTTTTTTTTTTTTTTTTTGTGGTACGCGGGCCTCTCACTGCTGCGGCCTCTCCCATTGCGGAGCACAGGCTCCGGACGCGCAGGCCCAGCAGCCATGGCTTACGGGCCCAGCTGCTCCGCGTCATGTGGGATCCTCCCAGACTGGGACATGAACCCATGTCCCCTGCATTGGCAGGCGGACTCTCAACCACTGTGCCACTAGGGAAGCCCGGTGTATGATCATTTTAATGTATTGTGGGAGTCAGTTTGCTAGTATTTGGTTGAGGATTTTTGCATCTATGTTCATCAGTGGTATTGGTCTGTAATTTTCTTCCTTTTGTGATATCTTTGTCTGGTTTTGGTATCAGGGTAACTGTGACCTCATAGAAGGAGTTTGAAAGTGTTCCTTGCTCTAAAATTTTTTGGAATAGTTTCAGAAGGATAGGTGTTAACTCTTCTCTAAATGTATGGTAGAATTCACCTGTGAAGCCATCTGGTCCTGGACTTTTGCTTGTTGGAAGTTTTTAAATTACTGATATAATTTCAGTACTGGTAATTGGCCTGTTCATATTTTCTATTTCTTCTTGCTTCATTCTTGGGAGATTGTACCTCTCTAAGAATTTGTCCATTTCTTCTAGAATGTCCATTTTGCTGGCATATAGTTGTTTGTAGTAGACTGTTATGATCCTTTGTATTTCTGTGGTGTTGATTGTACCTTCTCCTTTTTCATTTCCAATTTTATTGTTTTTGGCCCTATCCCTTTTTTCTTGATGAATCTGGCTAAAGGTTTATCGATTTTGCTTATTTTTTCAAAGAACTAGCTTTCAGTTTCATTGATCTTTTCTTTTTTCTTTTTTTTTTAGTGTCTATTTCATTTATTTCTGCTCTAATCTTTTTTTTTTTTTTTTTTTTGCGGTACGTGGGCCTCTCACTGTTGTGCCCTCTCCCATTGTGGAGCACAGGCTCCGGACGCGCAGGCTCAGCGGCCATGGCTCATGGGCCTAGCCGCTCCACGGCATGTAGGATCTTCCCAGACTGGGGCACGAACCCATGTCCCCTGCATTGGCAGGCAGACTCTCAACCACTGCGCCACCAGGGAAGCCCTGCTCTAATCTTTATGATTCCTTTCCTTCTACTAACTTTGGGTTTTGTTTCTTCTTTATCTATTTGTTTTAGTTGTAAGGTTAGGTTGTTTATTTGACATTTTTCTAATTTCTTAAGGTAAGCTTGTATCGCTATAAACTTCCCTCTTAGAATTGCTTCTGCTGCATCCCAAAGGTTTTGGATCATTGTGTTTTTATTTTCATTTGCCTCTAGGTATTTTTTGTTATTTCCTCTTTGATTCTTCAGTGATCCATTGGTTGTTTAGTAGCATATTGTTTAGCCTCCACGTTTTTGTAGTTTTTGCAGTTTTTTCATTGTACTTGATTTCAAGCCTCAGAGTGTTGTGGTTAGAAAGGATGCTTAATGTGATATCAGTTTTATTAAATTTACTGAGGCTTGCTTTGTGACCCAGCATGTGATATATCTAGGAGAATGTTCCATGTGCACTTGAAAAAAAATGTATATCCTCCTGCTGCTTTTGGATGGAACGCTCTATACATGTCAATTAAGTCCATCTGGTCTAATGTGTCACTTAAGGCCTGGGTTTCCATATTGATTTTCTGTCTGGATGATGTGTCCATTGATGTAAGTGGGGTGTTAATGTCCCCCACTATTATTGTGTTACTATTAATTTCACCTTACAAGTCTGTTAACATTTGCCTTATACATTGAGGTGCTCCTATGTTGGGTGCATATATATTTACAATTGTTATATCTTCTTTTTGGATTGATCTTTTGATCATTATGTAGTGTCCTTCTTTGTCCCTTGTAACAGTCTTTATTTTAAAGTCATTTTGTCTGATGAGTGTTGCTACGATGGCTTTCTTTTGATTTCCATCTGCATGGAATACGTTTTTCCATTGTCTCGCTTTCAGTCTGTATGTGTCTCTAGATCTGAAGTGAGTCCCTTGTAGGCAGCAAATATTTCGGTCTTGTTTTTATGTCCATTCAGCCAGTCTGTGTCTTTTGGTTGGAAAATGTAATCCATTTACATTTAAGGTAATAATCAATATATATGTTCTTATTGCCATTTTGTTAATTTTTTAAATTTGTTTTTGTAGTTCTTTTTTCCCCCTCCTTTTGTTCTCTTGTGACTTGATGACTATCTTTAGTGTTATGTTTAGATTCCTTTTTCTTTTTTGTGCATATATCTATTATAGATTTTTGTTTTGCAGTTACCATGAGGTATTTGTTTAGGAGTCTAAATTTTTATGTGCTTAAGTTGCTGATCTCTTAATTTCAAATGCATTTTAGATACCCTGCATTTGTAGTCTCCTCCCCTCACATTTACTGTTTTTGCTATTATATTTTACATCTAATTGTTTTGTGCATCCCTTAATTGCTTATTGTGGATACAAATGATTTTACTAATTTTGTCTTTTAACCTCCCTACTAGCTTTGTGCATGGATGATTTTCTACCTTTATTGTATGCTTACCTTTACCGGTGAGATTTTCCATTTTGTAATTTTCTTGTTTCTAGTTGTGGCCTTTTCCTTTTCCTAGAGCATTTCCTGTAGCAATTGTTGTAAAGTTGGTTTGGTGGTGCTGAATTCTTTTAGCTTTTGCTTGACTGTAAAGCTTTTCCTTTGTCCATCAAATCTGAATGAGAGCCTTGCTGGGTAGAGTATTCTTGTTTGTAGGCAGAAGAGGAAGTCAGAGGATTCCAAGCATGAGAAGGCATGGACATGCTTTTGCTTGTTTGAAGATGGAAGGAGCCACATGAGAAGGAATGTGGGCAACTTCTAAGAGCAAACAGCAGTCCCTGGCTGATGGCCAGCAAGGAAATGAGGACCTCCATCCTACACCTGCAAGGAACTGAATTCTGCCACCACCTGAATAATCTTGAAAGTGGATTCTCCTCCAGTACCTCCAGATAAGAGTTCAGCTGGTCCATAACTTCATTTACCCTGAGTAGAGCCCAGCTTAGCCTGCCCAGGACCCCTGACCTACACAATACAAGGTGAAGGAATTGCATTAAGAAAAACCTGGAGGGGAGAAGCGTCCAAAGTCATGGAGTAGAAGGAAGCTAAGCTCACCTCCTCTCACAAGCACACCCAAATCAAAACAGTTTGCAGAACAACCATCACTGCAAAAGACTGAACCCTACCAGAAAAGATCCTCTACAACTAATGTCATAAAGATGGAACCACAAGGAGATGGGTAGGAGGGGTGGACTTGCAATGTAATCAAACCCCATACCCCCTGGGTAGGCAACCCACAAACTGGAGAATAATTATATTACAGAGATTCTCCCACAGGAGTAAGAGTTCTGTGCCCCATGTCAGACCCTCCATCCCAGGGGTCTGGAAGTGATTAGAGAAGCCCCCAGACCACTTGGCTGTGAAGGCTAGTGGGGCTTGACTGCAAGAGCTCCAGAAGATAGGGAGAAATAGAGACTTCACTCTTTTTAAAAAAATTTTTTTATATATCAGGTTCTTATTAGTTATCTATTTTATACATATTAGTGTATATATGTCAATCCCAATCTTCCAATTCATCCCACCACCACCCCCACACCCGCTTTCCCCCCTTTGTGTCCATACGTTTGTTTAGAGACTTCACTCTTAAAGGGCACACACAAAATCTCAGGTGCACTGGGACCAAGGGAAAAAGCAGTCATTTAATAGGAGCCTGGGCCAGACCCACCTGTTGGTCTTGGAGGGCCTCCTAGGGAGGCAGGGGATGGGTGTGGCCCACCTGGGAACATAGACACTGGTGATGGACATATCAGGGAGTATTCATCTGTGTGAGCTCTTCTGGAGGCGGACAGTTTGGCAGCAAGCCCTGGCCCCACCCAACAGCCTGTAGGCTTCAGTGCTGGGATTCCTCAGACCAAACAACACACTGGGCAGGGACACAGCCCCATCCATCAGTAGACAGGCTGCCTAAAGACTTCCTGAGTCAACAGGCACCTCTAGACACACCTCTAGCCTTGCCCACCAGGGCACCAAGATCCAGCTCTACTCACCAGGGGGCAGGCACCAGCCCCTCCCACCAGGAAGTCTGCACAAGCCTCTAGACCAGCTTCACCCACCAGATGGCAGACACCAGAAGCAAGAAAACTACAGTCCTGCAGCCTGCAGACCAAATCTGCTAACATAGGCCAATCATTACCCTGGGACCATCTGGCCCCTGGCCCTTGGGTGACAAGAGAGGAGTGCACTGCTGGGATGCATAGGACATCTCCTACAGAGGGCCACTTCTCCAAGGTGAAAAAATATAACCTGCCATATACATAAAAATATCAATAGCAATTTAGACAAAATGATGCAACAGAAGAATATGTTTTAGTTGAAGGGACAAGATAAAACCCCAGAAGAAGAAGTAAGTGATGTGGTGATAGGCAGTCTACCTGAGAAAGGGTTCAGAGTAATGATCATAAAGATGATCAAAGAATTCAGGAGAAGAATGGATGCACAGAACAAGAAATTAGAAGTTTTTAACAAAAAATTAGAAAATATTAAGAACAACCACATGCAATTAAAGAATACAATAACTGAAATGAAAAATATACTAGAAGGAATCGATAATAGACTAAATGAGGCAGAAGAACGGATCAGTGAGCCGGAAGACAGAGTAGTGGAAATCACTGCCGCCAAACAGATAAAAGAAAAAAAAATGAAATGAAATGAGGACAGTTTAAGAGACCTTTGGGACAACATCAAGCACACTAATATTTGCATTATAGGCATCCCAGAAGGAGAAAAGAGAGAGAAAGGGCCTGAGGAAATACTTTAAGAGATAATAGCTGAAAACTTCCCTAATCTGGGAAAGGAAACAGTCGACCTAGTCCAGGAAGCAGAGAGTCCCATTCACGGTTAACCCACAGAATATACCTTGACACATTGTAATCAAAATGACAAAAATTAAAGATAAAGAGAGAATATTAAAAGCAACAAGGGAAAAGCAACAAATAACATACAAGGGAACTCCCATAAGACTATCAGCTGATCTTTCAGCAGAAACTCTGCAGGCCAGAAGGGAGTGGCAGGATATACTTAAAGTGATGAAAGAGAAAAACATACAACCAAGAATAATCATATAATGTTCTTAAATCCACACTTCAGTTTTAGTATTTTTTTTATAGATTTAAAAAGTTTTTAACGTAAACTATCATATTGTCTGTAGTAAAGACAGTTTTACTTCAACCTTTTACAATCTGTATACCTATGTCTTTCTCTTGTTTTGTCACATTGGCTAGGACTTCCAATACAATGTCAAACAGAAGTGATAACAGTGAAAATGCTTGCCTTTTTCTGACCTTAAGGCAATATTTTTCAACATTTCACCATAATCGTACTGTGTTAGCTCTAGGATTTTCTTAGATGCCCTTTATCAGGTTGAAGAAGCTCCCTGCCATGCCAGTTTAAGATATTTTAGTTGTGAACTGATGCTCCCTTTTACTGAATGCTTTTTCTGAATCTACTGAGAGTATGACATGGGTTTTTACCTACACCTTATTATTGTGACAAATTTCAATGACTGGTTTTCTCATGTTAAATTGCCCTTGCTACCCTGGAATAGTTCTCATTTGCTAAATTTTATTTAGGAATATGTACCTATGTTCATGAAAGATATTGTTTTGCTGTGATTGCCTTTTTTGTAATAGCCTTATAAAGTTTTATATCCAGGTTATGCTGAACTCATAAATGCATTAGGAAATATTCTCATCCTCTACTCAAAGAATTTATGTAAGTTAGCATCTTTGCTTCACTAAACATGTGATAGATTTCACCAGTGAAGCCATCTGTGCTTCGAGTTTACTTCATGGAAAGGTTTGCTATCAATTTATTTTTTTAAATATTTATTTATTTATTTGCCTGCATCGGGTCTTAGCTGCAGCACACGGGATCTTCAGTTGCAGCATGAGAACTCTTAGTTGTAGTGTGTGGGATCTAGCTCCCTGACCAAGGATTGAACCCAGGTCCCCTGCATTGGGAGGATGGAGTCTTAGCCACTGGACCACCAGGGAAGTCCCGCTATCAATTTATTTAATAGATATAGGACTATTCAGATTTTCTATTTCTTCTTGATTATATTTTGGTAAATTGTGTTTTTCAAGGAATTTGTCCATTCATCTAAATATTCATATTTGTTGGCATAAAGTTATTCATAATATCATCTCTTTCTTGATACTGTTGTGTGTATGTGTGTGTTCTCTATTTTCTTACTCAGTCTTGCTAGGGTTGTTTTTTTTTTTTCCCCTAAAAAACAATTTTTGGCTATATGGATATACTCTATATAGGTGTATATTCTATTTTGATTTCTGCCCTTATTTTTATTATTTCCTTCTTTCTACCTGCTTTGGATTTTTTAAAAGTTCTTTTTCTAACATCTTGCATTGGGAGCTTAGGTCATTGATTTACAACTATTCTTCTTTTCTAATATATATATTTTGATTTATAAATTTATTTTAACATATTGTTTTAACTGCATCTCACTAATTTTGATAGGTTGCATTTCCATTATAACCTAAGCTAATGCTCAGATTACTTTATAATTTCCATTATAATGACTGCTTTGATCCAAAGTTTATTTTTGAAGTTTTTCCCTTAATTTCTAAATACTTGGAGATTTTTAAAGTTACAGTTCTGTTAGTGTGTACTAATTTAATTCTATTGTGGTCAGAAATAATACACTGCATGATTTTAAGCCTTTGAAATTTGTTGAAACTTGCTTTATGGACTGAAGTATGTTTTATTTGGTAAGTGTTACTTGTACTTGAAAAGAATGTGTATTCTGTACTTTTGGGGTATAGTATTCTATAAATACTAATTAGGTAAATTTGGCTGAGAGTATTGCTTAGATATTCCATTTTTAACTTTTCTGATCGTTCTGTGTTGAATTCTCCAAATATGATCGTGGATTTGTCTATCCTTTTACTCTGTCAATCACTGCTTTATGCATTTTATAGCTATATTCTTAGGTGCACTGTTGTTGCTTCTTGTTGAATTAACTCTTATCAGTATGGAATTTCTTTATTTCAAGTAATAGCTTCTTGGCTTAAAGTTTGCTTTCTCTGATTATTTGATTATATATGATTATATTAATGTAATCATACTTATTTTCTTTGGTTAGTTGTTTAAATGATATATTTGATTTGTCTTTTCACACAAAACTTATTTGTGTTTTCATACTTTCGTGTATTTTGGCATGTCTTGTGTAAGCAGCATATAATTGGGTCTTTTTAAAAAAATCTTCACCAGCCTATGTTTTTATCGGGTGTTTTGTTCTTTACACTTACACTTGCTCTATTATGACATAATTAAGTTGGGGTTAAGTCTACTATCTTGCTATTTGTTTTCTATTTTTTCCCATCTGTTCTTTTCTTCCTCCCTTCATGCCTTCTTTTTATTAATCAGGTATTTTAATATTCCATTTTATCTTTTTTGTTTCCCTTTTACTGTCAATCTTTCAGCACTTAATCCTAGAATTTAAAAAGTGTATTCTCATTACAATGTATCTATCATTGTCACAAATAATGCAAGAATCTTACTACAGTTTATCTCCATTTGTCCCCACACACATATTTTTATTGATTTTATGTATTTTATTCGTTATTATTGTTAATAGTCAATAGTCTTTTATATTTACTGAGTATGCTGATGTAGGATCATTTCCCTTTAACCTGAATAAATACCTTTAAGATTTATTTATTTATTTAGTCATGTAAGCCTGCTAGGGATACAATTTTGCAGCTTTTATTTATCTGAGAACATTTTTTTAACTCTCATATTTGAAGATTTTTTTTTTCCTTTTCTTTTTGGTATGGAATTCTAGTTTGACAGGGTTTTTTTGTGTTTTTTGTTGTTTGTTTTACCTTTTAGCAGTTTAAAGATGTTTTTTCATTGTCTTTCAGCATCCATAGATTTTTGTTAAGATATCAACTACTATTTTTATAACAGTTTCCCCAGGAGATACTGTGGCTTTTTTTCTGGCCACTTTATAGATTTTCTTTTTAACTTAACTTTTCAGAAGTTTGACTATGGTGTCCTTAAGTGTGGTTTTCTTTTATTATCCTGCTCAGTGTTTGTGAAGCTTTTTGAATGTGTGTGATTTATCATTCCTTAGATTAGGAAAATTCTCAGGCATCAATCTTCAAATATCACATATGTCCTGTCTCTCTCTCCTCTCCTTTTGGGACTCCAATTACATGTATGTTAAACCTTTTGCCTGTGACCCAAATCTGTCTCATACTTTGTTCTTTTTCAGTATTTTTTCCTTCTGTGTTCGGTTTAAATATTTTATATGACTATCTCTGAATCTAGACTCATACTGTAACCATTCAACTAGTTCTTAATTGCAGATATTTCAACTTGCATTTCTAGAATGCCCATTTGATTCCTATTCTAGATTTAAATTCTCTACTGAAGTACTCTTTTTATCCATTTTATCTCCATTTTCCTCCAATTTCTTTAACATACTAAGTATAGTTATTTTGAAGTTTTTAAGTGATAACTCTAATATATGAATCATCTCTGAGTCTGCTTCTTTTACTACTTTATCTCATGATGATTTGGTTGTTTTTTTCTTTTTCCTCTGCATGTCCAGTGGCTGGTTGTGTGTTTGTTTGTGTGTGTGTGTGTGTGTGTGTGTGTGTGTGTGTGTATCCAGTGGTACAGTGGTTAATACAGTGAAGAGGCTCTGAGTTTGAATCTTGTTCTGGCAACAAGTGTCTATTTAAATCTAGTCCTTACTCCTATTGGTAACACTGCTAGTTCATGGTCCTTAACCCTAGAATGTGGTCTTTCTGGGGTCTCCATTAATGCGTAAGTATTTGTGAAGGTTTATACATTCTACGTTAGGCTGGACCTAACCTCTCATGTCTCCCCATATTGTGAAACCTCTGAAATCTCTGTTCAGCACTCAGCCTCCCAGAAATTGTCCTCTGCTAGGTCTCCTGGAGTCTTGCCCTGCTCATTCACATCTCAACAATGGGACAAGTACCTGAGGGAAATTTTTATGCAGTTTTGGAGGGCTTCTTCTCTGCAGCTCCCTTCTCTAAGGCACCTTGCCCTTCAAACCCAGCTGGGTTAGCAGGTCTTTACTTTGATCTCTGTTTCCTCTGCCCAGAGACACTCCTATTCTCTGCTTGGGCTGTATATCCCTATACTGGAATGAACATGAAGCTGACCTCATGTGCTTCCCTTTTCTGCCTTGGTTGCTGTCCGGTGCCTTCGATCATTGTTTTACACAATTTATCTAGCTTTTATTGTTGTTTACAGCAGGAAGGTGAGTCCAATGTCCGGTACTCAATCACAACCAGAGCTGGAAATCAAGAGATTCATTTTTTAAAAGGAATGAATTTAAGGAACCATTATGTTTTTCTCATCTCTAGCTGTAGAGAAAGGCTAAGCATAAAGATCCTCTTATCAAATTCTCCCACTCAAATTTAAATTCCAAATTGAAAGTCCTATGTTTTTATAGAGTTCTGTCCTTTATTTTCATGCCTCCCTTAAAACAATTAAGAGCTTAATAAAATATACTCATTCTAATCTTTGCTAAATTTTCTATTCATATTATTGGAGTGAAACTAAAGCATTTGCATATTGATTTTCATATTTATAGAGCATTACAGACAAAAAGTTAGATTTCTTAGCTCAAAGATAGGACACAGTAGTATAAGTGCTCAGATTTCCTTAGTTTTAGGTATAGAACATGATGCTTTGATATATGTATATATTGCAAAATGATTACCACAATAAGGTTAGCTAACATCCATCACCACAAATAGTTATTTTTTTTCCTGTTATGAGAACTTTTAAGACCTACTCGCTTAGCAACTTTCAAATGTACAATACAGTATTATCAACTTTAGTCACCATGCTGTACATTACATCCCCAGAACTTATTTATCTTATAACTGGAAGTTTGTACCTTTTAACTACCTTTACCCATTTTCCCCTCCCCCCATCCCCCACCTATGGCAACATCAATCTGTTTTCTGTACCTATGAGTTCAGTTTTTTAAGATTCCACATATAAGTGAGATCATAAAGTATTTGTATTTCTCTGACTTCTCATTCAGGATAATGCCCTCAAGGTCGATCCATGTTGTTGCAAATGGCAAAATTTCCTTTTTTTTTTTTTGGTTTGCGGGCCTCTCACTGTTGTGGCCTCTCCTGTTGCGGAGCACAGGCTCCGGAAGCGCAGGCTCAGCGGCCATGGCTCACGGGCCCAGCTGCTCCGCGGCATGTTGGATCTTCCCGGACCGGGACACGAACTCGTGTCCCCTGCATCGGCAGGCGGACTCTCAACCACTGCGCCACCAGAGAAGCCCTCCTTCTCTTTTTATATCTCACATTTTCTTTATTCATTCATCCATCAATGCATACTTAGGTTGTTTCCATATCTTGGCTATTGTAAATAACACTGCAGTGAACATGAAGGTGCAGATATCTTCTCCAGATAGTGATTTTTTTTTCCCTTCAGCTGTATACCCAGAAGTGGAATTGCTGGATCATATGATAGTTCTATTTTTAATCTTTTAAGGAAACTCCATACTGTTTTCCATAGTGGGTACACCAATGTACATCCCCACCAGCAGTGCACAAGGGTTCCCTCTTCTCCAAATCCTTGACAACACCTGTTATCTCTTGTATTTCTGATAAAAGACATTCTAACAGGTGTGAAGTGATAGGTCATTGAGGTTTTGATTTGCATTTCCCTGACGGATTAGTGATGTTGAGCACCTTTTCAGGTACCTGTTGGCCATTTGTATGTCTTCTTTGGGAAAAATATCTGTTCAGTTCCTCCATCCATTTTTTAATTGGGTTCTTTTTGTTGTTGTTGTTGTGGAGTTGCTGTTTACATATTTTGAATATTAACCTTATCAGATACATGATTTGCAGATATTTTCTCCCATTCTATACGTTGCTTTTTCCTTTTGTTGATAGTTTCCATTGCTGTGCAGAAGCTTTTTAATTTGATGTAGTCTCAACTGTTTACTTTTAATTTTGTTGCCTTCGCTTTTGATATCATATTCAAAAATCACTGCCAAGACCAATGTCAAGGAGTTTACCCCCTATGTTTTCTTCTAGAAATTTTATGGTTTCAGATCTTTGAGCTTTGTTGTCTTGCTTTTTGATGAATGTAAAACCCAAAGGAATAAATATTGTGTACCTTCACTAAAACTGGCATAGACACAAAATTAGAGTTAGGGAGCTCTGTAATTCCCATCTCTACAACAAGTTGTCTTTTAAGACAGTTCAATCCCTGGGTAGGAGCCTAAAATAAAAGACAATTCCTGAGTAGGAGTCTAAAATAAAATTTTTATAGTAGACAACCTTCTGTGTTATGGTCATAGAAACATGAATTTATTTTTGTTTCCCTCATGTTGGAAAGAATAAAGAAGTTACTTAGCAATCCCTGTTTCCCCAATACCCTATTGCTATTTATGTGACATTGAAGATCAAAGTTACTTAAATGTTTCAGAGGAACTATTTCCCCCCACCATTTCCCCATTGGTAACTATAAGTATGTTTTCTGTGTCTGTGAGTCTGTTTCTGTTGTGTAAATAAGTTCATTTGTATCACTTTTTTAAGATTCCACATATAAGTGATATCATATGATATTTGTCTTTCTCTGACTTACTTCACTTAGTATGATAATCTCTAGGTCCATCCATGTTGCTGCAAATGGCATTGTTTCATTCTTTTTTATGGCTGAGTAGTATTCCATTGTATATATGTACCACATCTTCTTTATCCATTCATCTGTTGGTGGACATTTAGGCTGCTTCCATGTCTTGGCTATTGTAAATATTGCTGCAATGAACATTGGAGTGCATATGTATCTTTCCAAATTATAGTTTTTTGTGGTTATATGCCCAGGAGTGGGATTGCTGGACAAAGGAACTTTTAAAAGTAGAGTGCCCACTATGCTCAAAGCATTTATTTAGTATATATATATATATACACACATGTGTATACATTTTATATATATGTATATATAATGCGGGGGTAACAAAAATGTGTCAAATATTATTCTTACCTTCAAGAATTTATTGTGGGAGGGGTAAATAAACATAGTACATGGAAGTAAGTGGTCCCTTGATACCCTTTACAGTGTTATGAAAGTTCAAGGAGAGGAAAGACCTTATTTGTTTAGGTGGATCATAAAAGGTTTCGTGATACAGTGCCATCAAAATTGATCTTAAATTTTGGGTAGAACTTTGACTGATGAGGATAAAAAGAAAAGGATATATAAGCTGGGAGAATCACATCAAAGATAGAAAAGAAGGGAATAGCAGACGGTCTGATTTGTCTGGAAATTAGAGATAATAATGGGAAGGTAGTGTGGGTTCTTCTTTTTGGGAGATTAAACGCCAGTTTGTTGGGGGGTAGGCCACCTGGAACCAAAGAGGCTACTGTTGATCAAAGGAGCATCGTGACTGGAGCTCAGAAATATTCATCTAGCTATGAGAGGATATCAGGACCTCAGGACCAATGCTGGTCCACGGAAGAGTTTCTAACTACCTGAGTAGAAAATCTTGGAGAATGTCATGATTTGCATAAAATTTAATTTATTTAAGGTAAAAGGCTTTCCTATATTCTGAAATGAGCCCTCTCTACCTTACTATTTTAAAAATAGTCTATAGATAATATATGATAAATGCATATGTTCATTGCAGCATTATTTACATAGACATGGAAACAAACTAACTGTCAATGGATGAATGGATAAATAAAATGTGATATATAAATGTGATATATATTTTTATATGAATGTTATTCAGCCATAAAAAATTTTTTTAAATAATGTTCTTATTTGGCCAAATTAAAAGTTTGCAATCATATGTTGGTCCCTAAAACACTTTTTTTTTTTTTTTTTTGCAATGTTATTGGCCAGAAAACTAGAAGCCTGGGAGCTACTGTTACATAGGGACAATTAGAGCTGGTTGAGTACTCGGATAGAGTGGAGAAAGTGTGCTGAAGGAGGAAAGATATTTGGGAAATAAAACTTAGAAGATGAAGCAACCATTTGGCTATGTGAGTCAACAGAGGACAATTCGAAGGGTGCCCTTGATAAAAACAGGAGAGTGGGGAGCATGATGGTATTTTGGTAGAGGCAGAGTAGGCAGAGGTTGACAGGGAAGATCATTTTAGTTGTGGAAATGTTCTGCGGATGTTCCTGTAGGAAACTATTGAAAAATGTCCCTTGGGCAACTGAAATCAGTCTGGAGCTTGGGAGGGAGGTTCATTTACTGTTGAGAAAAGATATTTATTTTATACCGACTATGACAAGCACTAAATTTGGGGGGAAAGATATATTTGCATGTCATTTATATAGACTCCCTTACAATGATCTTTTCATTAAGTACTTGTTACTTAATACAGTCATCCCTCGGTATCAATGGGGGATTGGTTCCAAGACCCACTGTGGATACCAAAATCTGTGGATGCTCAAGGCCCATAGTCAGCCCTCTGTAACTTTCAGTCTGCATCCATTGATTCAACCAACGTGGTATTGTATTCTACTGTATTTATTTTTTTGAATCCACATATTAGTGGACCCGCACAGTCCAAACCCATGTTGTTCAAGAGTCAACAGTATAACTCTTTTATTTCTGTTTAATGGTGCTTTAGAACCTCTAATTCAAAGATATATTGCAAATACAATGATAAATATTTAAAATTTACAATTGACCTACAAAATCATAAATGAATCAAAAACTAAGACTGAAAAAAGTTTTATTAGTGTATTGGTTAGCCTAGGCTGCAGTAACAAATAAACAAACATGTAACGGTACAGCATCTAAAAGTTTCTATCTTGGTCACACTCTGTCTCCTGATGAGCAAGTGAATAGGTTGGTAGAACAGCTCTCCATAGAGGCCCAGGCAGATGGGGGTTCCACCTTCGTGAACAACACATGGCATCTAAGGTCACTCTGTCACTTCCATCTCAGTCAGCATGCATTCAAGATTTCAGCCCTCCAAGTGGCAAACATTACTTCTACTCACACTCCCCTGGCTAGAACTCAGTCATATGGCCCAATTTAATGACAAGGGCAGCTGGAAAGCATAGTCAAGCTTTGTGTCTGGGAAGAAGAGGAAATGGATTTTGTCGAATAATCAGCTGTCTGCCACGGTTTGTATTAAATCGTCTGAGAAAGAGTTAAATTCTAATAAGTAAAACACTTGATCATGAAGAGCATTTTGTATGTCAATGAACAGAATCTTGAGCACTGCATCTCTGGAGAGAAGTTACTGCCATTTATAAGGAACTTCTATTCATGTAACCGTTAAACCATGCTTTAATAGTTGTAAAAATAAAACAGCTGAATTCCTATAATGTTGTGCAGAGTCCTTGCAAGGGTATCATTTGCTTTTTTCAGCTGAAAGGCAGTCTAAGCTAAGTGACCTGAAATGATGGGGGGCAAGACGCAAAAGGACAGCGTCCCAAGATTAATATGTTTTCTATAAGCAGATCCTTTCCGACCTTCCTTTTTGTTCCCAGGAATATGAACCTCTTTGATGTGTTTGTGGTTTTTGCATTTCTTTCACCATCAGCATTTTTTCTTCAAAATTGTCCTTAAAGTGACTGCATCCTATTGTGAACCCTTAGTCTATGACCACTTGCCTACTTCCAATAATTTTTTACTACAAATCTCATACCCCTCAGCTTAGTTCTGCACCTGAGCCTGAAAATACGCTCACAGCAGCAGATAGAAACCCATCAGCAGTAATATATCACTACTCAAGATCTTATACCACAAGATATCCAGAGATCTTTGCATTTATTCATGACAAATGACTTGTAGGTTATTCTCATCTTTAGCATAACCCTTAGGACTAAATTCCTTGTAATGTAAAATCAATTATCTCTACTGGGCATCCTTCTTCTCAAAGTCTTAGAGTTATTGCCAGCTCGGATTTGTTAAGTATTTCATTGACATCAACAATAGTACATTGTTTCTTCTGGCCTAGGGTCTGGAGAGGGAAGCATTTGAAAGGAAATCAAAGAGTTCAGATATTAGCTCTGTTTTAGGTTGATCCTAGATAGGTGATGCAGTCTTGTTTTAGTATGTTTGGGTTCCTACAACAAAATACCACAGGTTGGGTGGTTTACAAATTAAAAGAAACATTTATTTCTCACAGTTCTGGAGGCTGGGAGTCCGAGGTCAGGTGCCAGCATGGTTGGGTGAAGGCTGTCTTCCAGGTTGTAGATTTCTCACTGTGTCCTCACATGGCAGAAAGGCTAGGGAGCTCTGTGGGGCCTCTTTAATAAGGGCACAAATCTCAATCATGAGGGATAAAGATTTAGTCACTTCCTGAAGGAGAAGGCCCCGCCTCCTAAACCCAACACTTTGGGGATTAGGATTTCAACATATGAACTGTAGGGGGAGGTACACAAACATTCAGACTATAGCAAGTCTCTTCCTCGTAAACAGCAGTGAGCAGGGGAGGAGCTCAGACAAGGCTAATTTGGATCATTAGGAAACCTTCAGAGTATGGTTTAATCAGAACACTTCAGTGGATTTTGCTTTTGGTCACCTAGCATCAGAATACTCTTTGGGCAGAATCCTAAAATAGATGGGAGGCAGGGTCACACACCCCACTGTAGGAGCTAAAGGGGTCAGATAATCTTTTCCCCTGACAGCTGGGGCATCTGCAAATATTCCTGCCAAGGGCTCTGAAGCTTGAGGGAGTGACACAAAAATGAAGGCTCCTGAAAGATCATTCGCGGCAATGGAGGGGTGCAGAGTCCACAGCCTAGAGGTGACTTCCAAGGTATGGGGGTCTTCTGTAGACTATGCCTGGAGTACCATCTTGGCTGCTCCAGGCTGCCCAGCTTCCCACTTCCTGCTCTTTTCCTGTACCTTGTTCTTTGGTTTGTGACAGGATTATAAGAAATTGCCTACTGTTTGTATCGGTCAGGGAAAGTTTCCATTGTCTGCAACTAAGAAATTCTACTAGCACAAGCATCCCCCAAATCTGTTATACCTGTATTTTCCATTAAAATAACTTTTTCTTATTGCAAAAATTATTTATCAACTGAAAAACTTAGAAAATATAGACAAAAACAAAAAACAGTGTAACCTCATCACCCACAGAGAACCTTTGTAAAAAAATTTTTTAACATTTTCTGGTGCATACTCTCCTAGACTTTTTTCCTGGGTATATGAATATATTCTTTGTTTCTTTCTTTAGCTGTTATAAAAAGTGCTACCACATTGTGATCAACGTGCTTGCTATTTACCTGCTATTCTGCCTCATCTATAGCTTTGCTTCTGCTCATGAACGTGAATATAGACGTAATGAGTTGGTTCAGCCTAGTGAAAAGTATTTGTCACCCTTACTCAAGTTGCCTTTGAATAAACATACGTATAAGTGATATAATTCTCTTATACAATAAGGCATACAAAATTATTTCAGAGGACAGTGTTCCTTTGCTGGCTAAGAGTCGTCATATGACTCATTTGGTCAAGTGCATTGGGTGTAATTTTTATATTCAAGTTGCTAGAATTCAGAATTTTCAGAGGAAGTTCAGGTTATAGGTATACTCTCCTGAGGACCTAATATTTCCACTAGAAATAATTTTTAAATTACTAATTTCTCAGAATGCATTAAATTCATCTCTAAGAAGAATTACATATAAGTAATTATATGTACAAATATTAACTGCCATTACAAAGTAGGTAATCTGAGAGGACAGTTTTACCAGGCATGCTTAAACTTATAAACACTAGTTGCGGATAGTAAAAATATTAAAAGCTCTTAGAAAATCTGTTCTCTACCTCTTCCATCTTAATAGACTTTAGTACTCTTTTCTTCATAGAGGTAAACTTCAACCCCAGATAGATTAAAATGAATTCGTAGATTCTAAATGAATTGTATTTCTATTTTTTCAACCTAGGTTGTCCTCAGTCTTATTCTATGGCTCCTTATCCCATTATTTGTCTTTAAGGCATCTATTTTTTTTCCTTTATAGCCATAATTACTACTAAAAATAAGAGATTATAGCTATGGCTTTCTTCCTGGTGAGTGGTATACAAACTTTCCTCTTATTGCTACCCCCAAATTACCCTTAATAAATATATTTAAGAAACAGACTCACAATATTTCTAGTGAGTTTCTAACAAGTGTGTAGATGATAGGTATTTTTCTATCTATAAGTTATCTTTAAGCTCCTTTTATGATTTTTACTATTTTTAAAATCACATATAATGACTATTTTCATTATATATTTCATAATGACTGCTTTTTCTCCATGACCAATGCATTGATAAGGTAACTATTCAATAATTTGAAAGATAAAATCATCCAATGCTTTATTAAGCAAAAGAATTAAGAATGGTTAACTTTTTAAATCCTGGACCTCAACATGCCTTTGCTATTCAAATCAAAATGCAGTAGTCTTCACATTTGTTACCATGAATTTCAAAAGAACAGTCTACAGTTTTAAAAAACAAGAGGAAAAAGAGAATAATCTACATTTCTAAAAGCTATTTATATAGAAACACAAAAGAGAACATAATTAAGCTGGAGTCTTTCCATATCTTTGTCTTTTGGGGTCCAGGCAGCAGAACCATGATGTAGGTGAAAAAGTACTATGGCCAGGTTCCAGTGTATGTGATTCAAGCTGAAGAACAAAAAGTTGAACTTGTGAATACATTAACTTGACTCATAAAAGGATGCTAACCAGAGGGTCTCCACCTTTAGAGGCCAAACAAGGGCAAATGAGTTAAAATGGCAGCAACATCAATGTGAGTTATTTATAAAACAGTGTTTTCCAAAATGTATCAAGAGGCTAAGGACACCCATTGCTTATACCTCTTAAAGATGGGCTGCTCATTTGTTTGGAATGGTTCTTGAAGGAAAATATTATGTAAGGCAGGCAGATCTCTCTCCTTACTTGAAGGCCATTTCTCCCTAGGGGCTCAAACCTTTGAACTGCATCTCATTTATTCTTCTCAGTGTGAATCAAATCCAGTTCTGCAAGTTACAGACTCGACATCTTTCATAACCTAACTCCCATTGTAGAATCTCTCAGGAGTTAGGAACTCATCCTCTTCCCACTCCACCTCAAAATTCAGCCCATATTCCTTGATATGGGGCTTCTTTTCTTACTATATGTCTGATATTCAGAGCCATTCAAGGGCATTTATTTCCTGTAATATGCAATGAAGTGCAATTTAAGAAACAACTCTGTAGAATAGGGACTGTAAGGGCAGTGTTTGTTGTTGTTGTTTGTTTGGATGTTTGGTTAAATAGCCTGGGGCAAATGGCTCAGCTTTGGCTGAGCTATATTCCTATTTCCTTTTGATAATAACAAAAATCAAAATCACTAAAATTTTCTGAGAAATAAACTACAAAGAAATCTATTTGTGAAAGTGAGAGAAAAATCTCTCCTTTCAAAGTATGTTGGAAAGATGGGAAGTTAAGTATTCAATTGGCTAAATACACTTTTTGAATATTTCAGCTTCTGTAATGATTGACATCCAGTGAAGCCTTCTTTCGATTTTCTAAAACCAGTACAAAAGCTGTTATCTAAAAACAACCGTTAAGTTTAACATTTTGAGTAGTAATCAAGTCATGACTTTTTCCATTCTAATTTGTTCCTGTACATTTTTTAACGGGGGGTTTGGGCTTCCAAGTCATCCTCTCCAGTCTTTGTACGATAAAATGAGCTATTTGCTTCCCTTTAGCAGAGCTGGATGGGGGCTATCTCTGCACTTGATTGGCTGGCTTTTAAAGGCTTACTTCTCTGGACAGGTACCGCGCCATATCACATTGCTAGCGGCGTGGACTTAGTTGTGGTTAAAATTTTTAATTGAAGATGAGCATTTACCACCAGAGAGAACATAAACTTCAGGACTCCTGTGCTATATAGATTCTAGACATCATATTGGCTAAATGTGATTGATGAAGAGCTCTGTTTTGAAACAACCTTAAACACCATATCCAGAAGTAACAGCTGACTCTGGTAAAGAGAGGAACTTTCGGGTCCCTGTATGTTTTATAACGAAGCCAATTTTAAAAAGAATAAATTCCAGCTCCACAAATTGACCTCAATAAGATTAACAAAACTGAGGAAGACTGATGTCAGCTAAGGCAACAAGTCAAATAAATTACCCCATACTATTTATATGCAGATGAAATAAAACAATAGCTTTCCATTTTTATTTTGCATTTCACAGCTACTCAGAGTATACATGATCACTTTTCCAATTCCACTTAATATTTTGTCTGAAAGAAGAATTTACTGAGTAAAATGCTTAGTTGCAGGATTTCACATTTGCAATCCATCGGGTTACAATATTAAAGTTACTACAGTTTCTTCCCCAGTGTAAGCATTCTATATGTGCCTTTTATTTACACTGTCACTTTTTATTTCCTCCTAAACTTTGTATGCTCAAGAATGAAACTGTATTGGTGTTATGTAACAATATTTCAAACTTGCAACATACATATTGGTTTATCTCCCTTGAACCCATGTCCCTGAAAAATAAACACAATGTATGTAAAAGAACTACCTTGGAGTGCATGAGGAAGAGTGTAGACGTGCAGAAATAAAAGAATCGAAAAACAGTTGTGTGGAGATGTATCTGTCCTGTTGACAACAATCCCCGTGATTTGTTAACAGACATAGGCAGCCAACGCAGTACACAACACTGTCCTAGAACTGGCCATAAGTTGTTAACCAAGTGGGAATTAAGGCTTTAAGGTCTCTTACAACTAATGTGATTCAAAAAATCGAAAGCAAGCAAACCGTAAAACTTGGAGAAAGTGCTCCAAATAGAGCCTCTTTGCCAGCCCAGATTGAACCAAATGACTCAGGTGGACAATTAAACTGTGCGCCGTTTTCTTTCACTAGGTCTATAAAGCCCATAAATTATGTTCGGTCCAGAAAACCAGGAGTTACTAGCACCTTCCCTTTCCATTTTTTAAAATATTCAAAGTATTCAGCATCAATTCTTAGTCCATGGTCTTCACTCATTTATTGATTAAACAAAACCCCGGGTGCCTCTTGGTGATCACTCCTTCCAAGCTGACATGCAAACTGAAATGCCTCTCCATGGAGAGGGTCGAGACCGCAAGGCAAGTCATCCAGAAGTGGACGCATCCTGCTTTTTATTTACTTATGTATTCAAGGGGCTGCGATGCCCACGGCTGGACTACGACGAGGCGGGAGGCGAAGGGGCGCGCGGGCTGTGAGCCGCAGCCCGGGGGTGGGAACCCGCAGAGGAGATGGGGGGCAGCAGCCACGCTCCACTAGCTCTGCCCGCTGGACCCAGAAAATGACCAGCCCCTCCCCCCACCACACCCTTGACCCCTCCCCTCTTTCCAGGCCTTTCATCTGCCCGCCCGCCAGGCAGTCCGCGGCCCCCAGACCTCTCGCCGTCTGCCTCTTTCCACAACCCGGTCGTGCGGCGCGGTCAGGCCCGGGGCAACCCCACAGAGCCCTTGGCCCGGCGCGGACCCCGACCCCCCGCCCCCCCCGCCGCGCCCCCCCCTTTCGTATAACGCACCTGCGGCCCCGCCCCCGGCCAAACGCTGAGGCGGCGGCGGGCTGGCGAGGCCGGGCGGCTCGGCCCTCCAGGCACAGTCACCTTCCCTTCCCCCTACATTCCGCCCACCCCCCTTGCTCAGCCGCCGAGCTGCCGCCGCGCTCCTCAGCCGCCCCGAAATCTAAAGGGGTCCGTCTCCGGCACCACAACCAAATGGCTGAGCCTCCCTGGCCGGCTGCGCAGCCCACCCATTGGTCCCTTCCCCCCCCGCCTCCGCCACCATTCGCTGTTGCCCGGAGACCCTCGGCGGCGATTGGCTAAGGCTGCTGCCACTCTTCCGGGCTGCCAATCCCGCCTCCACGGTGATCAGGTTAGTGTGCGCCGCGGGTGCTGGGGGCTCGAGAACCGAGCGGAGCTGGTTGAGCCTTCAAAGTCCTAAAACGCGCGGCCGTGGGTTCGGGGTTTATTGATTGAATTCCGCCGGCGCGGGAGCCTCTGCAGAGAGAGAGCGCGAGAGATGGACATGGACAAACGGATTCATTTAGAGCTGCGGAACAGGACGCCCTCTGATGTGAGCATTTGCCAAAAATATCTCTGTCGGTCCATTCTCCTACTTTGTGTGTGTGTGTGTGTGTGTGTGTGCGTTGGGGGGAGGCACTTTTTTTTGAGGGGGGCGCCCGGGAGATGTGGGTTTGGGGGTCGGACTGCAAATGAATTGCAAGGTTGGGGGGTTGCAGTGCCATCCGAGCATGTTCTGGCTGCCGCCGCCGCTGCCCTTGGTGTGTGACTACCTGTGCGTGTGCTCCCGCGTGTGCGAGTGTGGGTGCGAGAGTGTGCACCCATCGGGGGCCGGCGGGCGCACGCGTTTGGGTCGGAGAGAATGAGGCAAAATAACCCTCTGAGCTCGCTGCTCCCGTGACTCCGTCTGAGGGAAAGATTAACAAGAGAGGAGGAGGAGAGGGGCTGCCTCCTGGATTTAACAACAAAAAAAAGGGGGTTTTATATTTTATAAATGAATCCCCCCTTCCGCCCCCCTCCCGCGCCTTCCCCCTCCCTTTCTCTCTCGCTCGCTCGCTCGCTCGCACACACACAATAAGTTTTGGGCTTCGCGAGTCCGGTTTAGTTTCTGATAAATGTGGGCCGAGGCCCCTGGGGAGAGCGCGTGGGGAGGGGGCTGCAGTGGAGTTGGGAATGGCTCGAGTTTAAAGTGCGTCTTCATTTCTTTGCAGTGATGAGGCGAGAGACGGGGGAGCCATATTTGTAACTTTGTAGTGTTCGTGAACGCGCCCTTTCTCTCCCTCCCTCCCTTTCTCTGCCTCCCTTCCTCTCCTCCTCTTTCTCCCTCACTCTTTCCACCCCACCTTCGGGCCAGATGCTGATGTTTCTTCCTTTCCTTCCGAAGGGAGGATAAATTGGAAGACGGGGGGAGGGATTTTCGAACGTGCAAAGGCACAGATAATCCCCGCGCCTCCCCACCTCGCGCGATCGCTACTGCAAGTTACCCAAAGGCTATGTCCCGGTCCCCCCTCGCCCTTGCTCCTTCTGGCCTCCCTAAGATGCTAGGCTTTGAGCCCTGGCCGCCCCCCCCCCCGGCCCCGACCCCCGGCCCGTCTTTCTCTGGGGTGGGCTCCTTGGCAGCCATTCGGCGCCCAGTTAATAAATGGGCCCGGGAAACTTTGTCAGGACGCGAGCTGCCCAGAGCTGGTGCCTGTGGTGGATATTGGCTGGGTCCAGATTTATGCGGGCTTAGCAGACACGCAGCTCCGGGATGGGAGTTTGCCTTCCCGTCGCCGTTATTGATTGGGCAGTAGCGGGAGTACGGCCGGAGGAAACTTAAACCGATGGGAACTGGGAGGCTCGGGCAAAAGCCTACCCCCGAGGAGGGGAAAGGTGAGGGTGGGTTACTCGAACGCCCGTTTTTGTCTCCCTCTCGCTTTCAAACACTGTTTTATGTGAGTTGGAGGCTCAGCGGAGGAGACCCCGGGTCTGGGGCGGAGACGCTGGCTGACTTCTCTCGTGGCCCCTCCGGGGACCAGCGGAGCGCGGGCGGGAGGACCCCTCACCCCAGCCCCGTGGCCAGGGTTCCACAGAGTTGGGAGTTTGGGGTAGCACTGTGCGCTGACCTGTCGCCCCTCCAGCCCGTTAAAACCCTAATTCCTGGCGCAGGCAGGCCTTGCTTCCTCTTTTCTCTACTTCCTCCCCCAAACCTGAGTGAGACTTTTGAAAACAAGATCCTTTTTGTGCCCCCCCCATCATAACGCAGCTGTGGACTGTAGACGTGCAATGCCTTATGGCGCGCAGGGCGGGGAGGGGGTGGCGGAGGGAGGGGAGGGGTTGCCCGCCGGAGGACGCTGGAGTTTCCGCGAACAATTTGCCGGCGGTTTGCCTTTCTCTGGCCGGTTTCATCCCAGCTTGGACCCCGAGCCAGAGGATTGGGGGGCTGGGTGTGGTGATGGGGGAGGGGGCCGGAGCCGCGGGCTTCCCGCGTACTTTCCGGAAGCCCCCCGTGCGGAGGGGGAAGGGCGCCAAGTAGGGGGCCGGGGTCGCGGAGGGAGGGTGCGGAGGCGCGGTTCGCCCGGCCAACCCTATCGCCGCTGCTGGCCAACTGGGAGCGAGATCGAAAGCGGGTCGAACCGGCTCTTTAAACTTCCCGAGTGTGTGCTGGGGGAGGGGAGCGCGCCGCGCCGAACTGGGAGCGATTTCTCACGCTTACGCCCCCTCGCCTTCGAGTCTCCCGGCCCACACGCCTGCCCCCTACCTTGAGGCGGGGTGGGGCGCGGGTGGGGGTGGAGGGGGCACTTTCTGTCCGTTTGCGGAGGAGGGGGAGAAAGCTAGCTAATGAGGGACAAAAGGGGTGAGGGAGGAGAAACTCGGTTTTTTAAACGTTCTTAAGACAAATAGCTCCCAGAGAGCGCCCCCTGCACCCCTCCCTGCCGTGCTCCCCCCAGGGCCCCCACACACCCACCTTCGGAGCCTCTCCCAACTCTGATCCGGGGGCTGGTGGCCACGCCGCGACGCCGAAATAGGACAAGCAGCCATGTTTCCCGGGTCTCGCGCGGCCCGCCCCTCCCCTCCCCCATGGCGCGGCCGGCGCCGAGCGCGGGGCTCCTAATGCGGGCGCCAGGCTCCATGCGGCGCAGGGCGCGGGCCGGCGGTCGGGCGGCCCGGCGGCCGGGCCTCGCGCGCGCGGGTCGGGGCGCGGGCGCGCCGGACTGGCCCCAGGGCGGGCCTTTTGGCTTCCCGAGCTGGTTTGGAGCTCGAGGTGTTTTATTTATTATTATTGTTTTTGTAACGGCCAGGCCTGCCGGAGGCCGAGCCCGAAGGGCGCCGAGGCGTTACTGGGGGGCAGGGGCGGCCGCCGGGGCCCTGCTCGCCTGTGGCACGACTGCCGGGCGCCGGGCTGCCATTTTGTCACCGTGGCTGTTGTCCCTGGGTGGGGGGGGGGCGCAGACTTGCGCCATCGCCCCGACGGCCCCGGACGTGGAGGCAGCAGGGGGAGCGGGCTCCGGGGACCCCCAGTTGTGCTCTGGGCCCCAATGGGGGTCCCCGCCCCTTGTCAACGGCCTGAGGCTCTGCTGGAGCGTTGCGGCGGCCGTTGCTCCGGGAGGGCGACGATCCTCCCGGCGAGTGCTCCCCCCACCCCCCAGCGCGCTCCCTGCCTCCCCCGCCCCTCTTCTCGCCAGTATTTCGTCCTTCCTCCTGCAGGCGTTTTAGACGTAGTTCAATGTGGCCCTAAAGACGAACGGATCGCCCTGGTGTTTGCTCTTTCTGCGGAACTGATAGGAGGGTGGGGGGAGAAATTAAACATGAGGTTTCTTTTGGGGGGGGGCGCACGCGACTCTAGCGGCCCTGACTGAAGCCGAGGACAGCAGCCGCTTAGCCGGCAGGGACGAGTTGATGCGTTGGGGAAACGCCCTCCGGGGCTGGGCTCTCCGGGAAGGTAGGTCGCGCTCGGTGTTTCAGGTGGGTGTTGCAGCGCCCTGCTGGCTGCTAGGGGAGGCCCCCTTGCTCTCTCTCTGCCCCTCCCCCTTTTATTTTTGCCCAGGGGAAGGCAGCCACAGTAGTAAATGTAACCCTAAACCGAAAAGATTAGGGAATAAGGCGTTGCTTTTTAAAAAGTAAATAATGTCTTTTTTTTTCTAACTGCCTTTCTCTGGCTGTTGACTGTGAGCCAGGCAAGGCATCGCGTCGCCGGCATCTGTCTGAGACTTTTTAAAAGCTGATATCCATGCTGGTTAAGCACCTCACAGGTTAAGCTCTGGTAGACGTCTGCATGGAGACTAGCTTTCATGGCAGTGCCCTGCCAAGACTGCCCAGGAAGCCAGGTTTAACTTTGACCTTTGGAATACATCACATCATGTTTTCCAGACTGACTTACTGCCTAATTGGGTTCAAGTAGGCTGATATTAACTCCAGTTTATGCAAGCCTACCAGGGATCCAGAGGCAGAAAATTGAGCATGAGTTACACATGGACATGGTCAGTTATGTTTTGGTACTGGATTGCTGCTGCTCATGGTAGTTTTGAGCCTGAGGGCTTCACGGGGGAGCTGGGTAGTAGAACCACACAGGCCTAAGTGTAAATTCCTCGTGTCACAGAGGTAAGATAAATTAACCTGCCCTGCCCCTGTGATCTCAGGCCGGTTAACTTAACCTACCTCTTTGATCCTTGGTTTCCTCACCTGTAAAATGGGAATAATCCTATTTAATGAGTCAGTGACAAAACTGGCTGGATCGGGCCCTCAGGTGCTCAGTATGTGGTAGTGTTATTCTCAGAGAGATAGGGGGGTGTGATGCAGCACAACTTTGGGCATTTCTAGGGTTTAGAGAACAACAATAATAATAGCTGACGCTTGTATAGCACCCATGCTACGCCTGGTACAGTTTTAAGTGGATTACACATATCAGTTAATTTAGTCCCTACAGCAGCACTAGGAGGCAGGTACTATTATAATCCTTATATTAACACAGGAAATCGAGGCATAAAGATGTTATCACAGCCAATCTGCGTACTCAACCTCTATACTCCCTCCCCTGAAGTACCCTCACTTGTAAGAGACTGTGGGGAAGAGCTTTTTCTTCCTTGGCTTTGAAATATTGCCACCTTATGAGAGAGAAGACTGGACAGCCTCCTGGTTGAAGATACTGAGGTGGGTGGTCAGGATCAGAGGCTCTCTGGCTTGTCGGTTTTAAGGGGGAGGCCATACATTCACTTCCCTAGTTTGGGTTAGCACATCACATCTGGTTAGAATCTGGCCTTTTAGGTGTTGGGGGATGCATTTTGAGGAATGAGAAGATAAGCAGGAGCCACTCAGGCAGTGGTGTGTGTGGGATCGTGCGTGTAATGCATTTCCCACTTTTATTATCAGACAAAAAGCTGAACAGAATTGGCATGTCCTTGGTTTCCAGGACCTAGTTTACTAATAACACTTCATGGATCATCTCACTTAGTCCCCCAACAACTCCTTAAGGATAGGCCAAGCAGGGTGACATCCTCTGTTGTGAGGGTGAATCATCCAGGCTGGGAGAGTAGGTCAAACAGCTGGTAAGCAGCAGAGTTGGGTTTTCCTCCCACTGTAAAACCAGAGGCCCTTAGTTAGACAGTAAGGACTTTGAAAATTGTGTAGTCTGTTGGGTCCCAAACGTGGCCCATCACCAGAATCATCCCGGCGCATGTAGAATGCAGATTCCTGGCTCCACCCCTGGACATTGGTTTAGCACAGGCATTGCCAAATTTTGGGTGAACTGCCTGTTTTTGTATCACGAGCTAAGAATGATTTGTACATGTAAACACTGCAATCAGTTTGATGATGTGGAACACTGAATCCCAGTTAAGGGAAATGTTGTCTCCCTTTCCCCCCTGCAAGGAATTATACTTGTCTCCTTGGACCTTTATTAGGAAAAAAATTGTGCTCATTATATGTTTTGAATTTTATCAATAAAAGAATTGTGGAAACTTGTTTTCTTTCATTATAAAAGTGCCTATGTAGTATTGTCAGTTTTGCCTTTAGGTAAAGTTTACTATCTTGCCCCTTACAGAAAAAGTTCGGTAATCCCTAGTTTAATAGATTGTGGAGAAGGACCTTGGGATCTCAGTTTTTAAATTTTTTTAATTATTAAATTTTTTATTAAGTGTGTAAGAAGCCTTTCTTCTGGGTGGTACCTTAGGGGTCTTTCCAAGTCCTTTGACATGTGCCTTTTTTGTTTGTTTTTGTTTTTGTGGTACACGGGCCTCTCACTGTTGTGGCCTCTCCCGTTGCGGAGCACAGGCTCCGGACGTGCAGGCTCAGCGGCCATGGCTCGTGGGCCCAGCCGCTCCGCGGCATGTGGGATCTTCCCGGACCGGAGCACGAACCCGTGTCCCCTGCATCAGCAGGCGGACTCTCAACCACTGCACCACCAGGGAAGCCCTGTGCCTTTTATCTAGTTGATGTCTGGTGGAAATCAGCCTCAATCCATGAACATCCATAAGAAGAGAAATCGTACTTGTTGCTGGTGTAAAATTGAGCATCCCTTCTATCCAGAAGTTATTCTGTGTAACCAACCGAAATTCTTCATCTTGCATATTCAGGATATTTCAAAAGGTTTTTGCATACCTTGTAGTTAAATGGTTACCCTTAAGTTTTAGATGTCTTCTCAGAGCTAGAGAAAAGGAGCTTTGAACTGCAATGGTTTGAGCTTTGAGGTCTGGAAGGTGCAGCAGCTGTGTACCTGGTGGCTGACATCAGAACTTCAGAGCACAGATCACTGGAAAGCACAGATAATCCTAGAATCTCTAGTTTGGGCCTGCTGCTCTTCCGCCGTGCATGTTGCCTGGGGAACGTACTAGCAGCAAAGTGGCTTTGAGTTCCAGAGCCCTTCTTTCTACCTCTCTAGCCTCTTGTGCCTGAGCTAATAAGCAGAAGGAATGGATAGAAAATTGGCCAGGCCGCGAGAGGAGGCGATAAATCCAGGAGGGTGAATCCCAGTCCCCATAACTGTGGCCTGTACTTTAAGGACAGCAAACTGCAGACCCAGTTCCCTCTCTGGGCCGCTGCTGCACCACCAGCCTCTCAAGGTAATACAGGCACCTTGATTGAGCTTTGGGGGCTGGTCGTCTAGAGCTTCATTTTATATTAATTTTACCACATTGAAATAAAAAACCTCAGGGCTGTTGGGGATCTTTTATGGAGATTGTGTAGGATGCTCATCAGATGTCTCGTTACCACGGTGCCTGCCCTCTACTCTGGTGTATCACTTAGGAAAGGAGCAGAGAGAGCTTGTTGCTGAGTGGTCATGAGCCCTGGTCGAATGAGCTTGGCTGAGTTGTTGAGCCTGAATTATGACTTGGTGAAGAGGAGGCTCATTACTCTGGTGTCCAGAGGGGGTACTCCCTTACAGATGTTCGCTACCATGCCCTCCCAGGCAACACACACATTTTGACCTGTCCACCACCTCTAGCTAGTGCTCTAGTCTCCTAGGAAGTACCCTCTCCCAGTCCCCCATCACCACTTCCTTCCTCCCACAAGCAAAGTAGAGAAATAGTGACCTGAGTCTGAATCTTATATTACATTGTAATATAATTATATGACAAATGATAAATAACCCAACAATGATGTTTTCATTAAAGAGATGGAGTCTGGCAGGGATGGAGACTTGTGAAGGCATCTGTTATTCCGAACTTCTCATTTAATAAAATGGGTTGAAGCTAGATGAACAAAGCTGCCGTTGGCCTGGGCCCCCTTCCCAGACATGGAAGCAGCCTCCCTGCATAGTAGAACCAGTTGTCCTGATGACATTTGTTAACACGAAGCCTATAAAACGAGATAAGATGTCTTTGTTCACTGGCACTGGGCCCCATCGAGTGCCTCCTGGGCCACACCCTGAAACCCCTGTGTTTTCACTCAAATTTATTTTGTTTCAGCTTCACAGATGCCCTGGTGCACACATCTGTTGCCGCCTTTTACCAAAACTTGCTCCAGGTGGCAGATCTAAAAGATGAGTTTACTTAACCCCACGATCACTTACTCTAATGTGGATTAAAGTCTGGGTTATCTTTCCCAGAGGGATTTGCGTTTGGAGATTCTGGTTTGGTGAGGAAATTACCAGAGAGCTATTAGAGACTTGGGTGCTCTTCCCAGCCTTGCTATTAACTAACTTGGACAGTTGTTTGGCCTCTTTGGGCCTCTGTTTTCTCCACTCTAAAATGGGAGTGTTGAGTGAGATCAGTGACTTTTAAACTTTTTGTTCCTATACTAAGAAATATGTTTGAAAACACTACCCAGTATGTATATATTGATACATACAGAGGTTATCTGAAAAGCTGACAGTATGCTCCCTTACTGGGAATAAAACACTTATATTCATTAAAAAAAAATGCTGGCTTTGACCCATAAATTGATTTCATTACTTGTTAATGTTGGAAAGATATTAAAAGATGAATATTAATGCTCGTTCCTTCACACTCAAATGTTTTGTGGTTTGATTTGGAGGAGTGCGGGAATGCCATTTGCAGCTTTGTGAAATCTCTCCGCCGAGGGTCAGTAGTGATTCCTCCTGCTTTGAAGCCATCTCATCTTGGGTCCTATGTTCTCAAGCTGCTCTCCTAGCCCTTTCCCAGCCCAGACCTTCTCACAGCATTATGGAATCATTATCCTAAATTCCTGCCTGGATGGATGCCTTCCAAGTCTCCTGGTTGTGCCAGCAGCCCTCCGCCAAGCATGTTCCTCCACCCCCTTCTCTCTACCCTCACTGCCCCCCCCTTTGTCTTTGTAAAATGACAATGTAATAGTGCCTACCACACGGTCTGGCACAAAGTACGGGCTCGATAAACATTAGATGTCATTGTTATTATGGTCTGTTTCTAGACACCACAGTTGGCATTCACTTAAAAAAAAAAGTTTACATTATCAACAGACACATTATATCAAAAAGTAACATTTGTTTCAGTGGGGAAAGAGGTTAGAAGCTAGAGATTCAAACTTGCCAGTTGTTTTTCCCCACAAGCAGTTCAACAGTAAATGTGTTGTTTCTCCATCTAATGAGTGTAGCTCTAGCATCTAAACATCATGGAACAGCCCCAGCACTGGATTCTAAATAGGTAGTTTCTGCTGAGGGTAATAACATGACTCTCCCTTTTCCTGGGCAACACCTGGTCACTACCTAAAGCGAGTAATTCAGACTCTACTCCTCAAACTGCCTACCAACCCTCCACCCCCTCCCTCCCAGCCAACGACCTTCCCCTCACAGAGAAAATGGAAACTTCCTGGTTTCCTAAGAAATTCCTAGACCAAACCTGTACCCAGCTCAGCTGTCCTTTGGGTCTTACCTGTGCCTGCCTTTCAGTTACCTTTTTCCTCCTGGGCACCTAGCTACTCTCCTTTGGATCCTTCTCAAGCTTGGGGTGTTTCTCCCATCTTAAAGCAGACAGGAAATGTCCCTTGATCTCCTATCTCACTCTAGCAACTGGCCATCTCTCCCCTTTTACATTCAAACTTCCTGAATTGTCTAACCACCTTCTCCCTTCCCTCACTTCTCTCACACCTCAGCCTCCGCAGCTTCCTAAACAGCTCCCCCAGTCCCAGCAGCCCTTACTGTCTTTTACATGACTCCTCAGCAGGAGTACTGTATCCCCATCCTTGACCTTCATGAGATATGTTCCCCATTACCTCCCCCTTTCTCCAGTATTTCCCCTACGGCTGTGGCCACTCCTCAGTTTCTGCGGTTCTTTGGCCCTCCTCTCTGCAGCCGTGAAGTATCGGACTCAGTCAAGCCCAGGCCCTGAGCTCTCTCTTGTTCTGTATTCCCTCCCCACAAAATCTTGTTCTTCCTCACTGACAGCTGCAGGTACTTTGTGGTGCTTGGGGTCTGACGTTTACTGTTAACATCTCCGGCCTGACCTCTTGACTGAGCTCAGGACGCACCTAGTGTCTCCCCCCGAGTGTCCCCAGAGCACCCCACATTCAGCATGTCCATTGGGAACCCATGGCCTCTGCAACCTCCTCCATCCTCCCCACATGCACACATGTGATCTTTCCATCACAAATCCTGTCAGTTGAAAATATCATCCAGCCGATTTCCCCTGCACAAAGCCCCCTTGAAGCCATGCTTCAGCCTTGTTAGAATGATCTTACCAAAATGCAAGTGTAATCGTGTCACCCTGTACTTAAAATACACCATTGTCCTTAGGATAAAGCCCAAAAGCCTTAATAAGACCAACAAGAGTCCTGCGTGGTCTGCCTCTTACTCTCATCTTTTCCCTCACCCCCCTTTCTCACTGCGCTGGCCTCACTACCGTTTACGCTCTCAAATCTACTCCACTCTGGAACTGCCACCGTTACTTCCCTAGCATCTAATCATCTTTATGATCTCCTTCATCCGATATCCCTCCTCTGCTCTAGGTCTTCTTTTGTTCTAAAACTCTTATAGAAATTTCCTTCAAAGAGCTTCAGTTTGTAATTAGACATTCCTGCGTGTGTTTGAAATGGCATCTCTGTCCCCATGTAGCCGGTAGGCTGCATGATTGATGGGACCTGTTTGGGCTCAGCAGTGCACTTGGCACGTGCCAGGCATTGTAGAAGTATTGGTTGAGTGAAGGAGCCATGGTCCTTGTACGTTCTTGTCATTTTCATCACCCACGGTCTGGTGAGCCAAGCACGAAGCCACTGAAACAAAGCATCCGACACACCACTGTGGTTTGGTGTCCTCAGCTTTCCCAGGGTCAGTGTGAGCTCCTGCCTCTGGATGGCTGATTCACACCTTCTCAGCCTAGTGGTCTTCACGTTTTTCTGGGTTTTATATCCCGTGTCGGTAAAAAATTTGAACCTGAGCCCTGGCCCCGGTGTGTCTCCCTTTAGTTAGGAATTATTCACATACACTGCCTATAAATATGTACATTGTAAAACCACCAAAAAATTAAAATTTAAGAGGTTAAGTTAAAAAATATTAAAAGTCCGAGGGTTTACTTCCTGCAGCCCCGTGGATTGTCTGGGGATGATCCACTTAGGGGACCACTCCTCCAGTCAGTTGCTTTTTTTTTTTTTTGAATTTTTAAATTTTATTTTACTTATTTTTTATACAGCAGGTCCTTATTAGTTATCTATTTTATACATATTAGTGTATATATGTCAATCCCAGTCTCCCACCACCACCACCACCGCCGCCACTTCCCCCGCTTGGAGTCCATACGTTTGTTCTCTACATCTGTGTCTCTGTTTCTGCCCTGCAAACTGGTTTGTCGGTACCATTTTTCTAGGTTCCACATATATGCGTTAATATACGATATTTGTTTTTCTCTTTCTGACTTTGCTCTGTATGACAGTCTCTAGATCCATCCACATCTCTAAAAATGACCCAGTTTCGTTCCTTTTTATGGCTGAGTAATATTCCATTGTGTGTGTGTGTGTGTGTGTGTGTGTGTGTGTGTGTACATATATATATATATGTATGTATATATATATACATACCACATCTTCTTTATCCATTTGTCTGTCGTTGGGCATTTAGGTTGCTTCCGTGACCTGGCTATTGTGAATAGTACTGCAGTGAACATTGGGGTGCATGTGTCTTTTTGAATTATGGTTTCCTCTGGGTATATGCCCAGTAGTGGGATTGCTGGGTCATGTGGTAATTCTATTTTTAGCTCTTTAAGGAACCTCCATACTGTTCTCCATAGTGCCTGTATCAATTTACATTCCCACCAACAGTGCAAGAGGGTTCCCTTTTCTCCACACCCTCTCCAGCATTTGTTGTTTGTAGATTTTCTGATGATGCCCATTCTAACTGGTGTGAGGTGATACCTCATTGTAGTTTTGATTTGCATTTCTCTAATAATTAGTGATGTTGAGCAGCTTTTCATGTGCTTCTTGGCCATCTGTATGTCTTCTTTGGAGAAATGTCTATTTAGGTCTTCTGCCCATTTTTGGATTGGGTTGTTTGTTTCTTTAATATTGAGCCAGTCAGTTGCTTATTTTATTTTTAATTTGGTTACGAAAGTTCACGGCATACAAGAAATGCCTGTGTCTTATTAAGTGCCCTTTCCTTATTAAGATCTTCCTCGCCCTGGTGTTGATGGGTAGGAGTGGAGAGCATTCTTAGCCCTTCTTTGATAAGCAGAGAAGATCCAGTGGTCTGCCTGAGCTCCCCAGCAAATCAAGCGTCTGTTGCCCCATGTCAGTTGGGTGCTGCCTGGTCAGGCTGTGTGCACAGACCCTCCTAAGTTCCCTCAGGTCGTCCCTTGGGGTCCAGTAAAGCCAACTCCTGGGCTGCTCCTGAAGATGCTTGGAATAGCCCAGAAGCACCTGAGATGAGAGGATTCCATCAGCCATAGACTTCAGCTGGTCATTGAAGTAGGGGGGAGGAGGCTTTCTCCTGCTTATCCCTCAGGCTGGAGATAAGTCAAAGGCAGGATCTGTGTGGGCCAGAGGGAAACCTGGAGGAGAGAAGCCTGCCGGTGTTCCCGTGTGTTTTTGTGGGGCACCATCAGCAAGGTTGTGCCAGGACTCTGCAGTCAGAAGTGCCCAGAAGGTCTGGATCGGTGGATTCTGCCGCCTCTTGCAGAAGGCGTGAGTGAATGAGGGAGATTCCTGAGTGAGTGGGGGCTGCGGGGAAGCACAGCCCTTACAGTAAATTTAAAGGGATTAATTGTAGATTTCTTCAGGGGCGTGCATCATGAGGAGAGACCCATCCCACGTAATGTAACCAGCTTTCCCCTGAGCCGTTGGCCTCACCAACAGGCCCAAATGGTGTGGCTGTGGAGGGGAGGGTGAGGGGAGCTCACTTTCACTGACATGGGTTGTGTGCACAGCCTCCAGGATGATGCACGGGGCTTTAGGAACGCTCTGTAAGTATCCGTGTAGCAGGTAGAGTTCATTGAATCTAGTTACTTATGTCCTGGGCTGGGGGCAAGGGATATGAACATGGGGGAGCGGGTTACAGAAAGCTGGTACTTACTGCCCGTTTCTGTGGCGGAGCTGGGGAGGCATATATATGTAAACACAGCACATAGGCAGGAGGAAAGGTGTGTGGTTGGCAAGGCAGATTTCAAGCCCAGCTGTGTATCAGAACCACCAGGGGAGCATTTTGAGAAATTCCCAGGCTCTACCCAACTCCCGAGTCAGTCTCCCAGGGTGGTGCCCAGTCTGTGTATTTTTAGAATGCTCTAAAGGGGTTCTCTAAAGCAAAGTTGGAAGCCGCCACATTGAGGCGGGGTGCAGAACTTCACAGCGGGTAGGAAGAAGTAAGCTAAGCGGATGTAAGAGAGAGGAAAATGGAGCAAGGAAAACAGGAGATTGGAAAGGATGCAGGATTTAAGCTGCTGAGGTGCTGCGACCCGGTCCTTGGCCTGCTCACTGTATCCCCCCGCCAGCCCCACCCGCCATGGCCACACACATTTCACACGTGCCCAGATTCCTGCTCATCACACTTGTGAGTTTTCATTTACTTGTATCTCATGAGGCTGCTGAGTGCTAAGTGGGATTTATTGAGCAAGGCTGGACTTGGCCCATCCTTGATCTCCAGGGGACTGAGGCCAGTGGGCATTTTGTGAAAAGGAGGGGACCAAAGGGCCAAGCAGTCAGATGTACTGGGCTGTGCCAGGGACTGCTGAGCCCTGTGGGTGGAGGATATCTAGTAGGTTACGTTTTTAAGCCTCAGTTGCCTCATCTGTAAAATGGTGACTAACACTAACACCTGCTTCCCAGGGGCTGTTGTCAGGACTGAAAGAAATAAGGTTCATGCCAGGTGTGTGTTGTGGACAGCCCCTGAAGATTAGTAGATTCTAACCAGCCTGGGCTTGATTGAGCTGCTGGAATGAGGGGGAGCCAGCCCGGCTAAAGAAGGCCCTTGCTCAGTGTCTGAGCTTGTGTGTGGTGGGAATACTTCTTGGGAGAGCTGTCTTTGCCTGCCTCAGAAGGAGGCCTCACTTGGAGCTGCTCAAGCAGGTGGGCGAGGGCAGGACGGGTCCCAAGCAAGGGACAGAGCCCCCAGTTTCTTGTTGAGGTGGGGCTGGAGCTATGTCAGCCAAGCTGCAGACATCCCCTGCCCCAAGGCCTCCCTTCCCATCGTGGGGTAGGGGTTAGAGGCTCTCTACCAGGCATGCTCTGTGCCAGCAGCCCCTCCTTCCTCTCAACTCCCCTCCTGGCTACAGAATTCTGGGTCTGCCCCGCTCAGGCCTTTATCTTTCATCCAAACAGCTCCTGAGAGGTCTCCTCCAGGAAGTCTTCCTTGACTCACTGGAGGAAGGGGAGCAAATTATGTCCATCCCAGGTGATGTCAAGATGTAAAGTCCCCAGGATTTCTAGGTCATGCAGCAGTGTTCTCTCCACTAATTCTGGGATCACCTCCTTAGGGTGTGCGTGGTGGCCCCTCTCTCCTTGGATTAGTCAGTGTCCCTTTATTCCCCCCTGCCGGAGGGCAGCGCTGACGGTTTGCAGAGCCCAGCACAGCTCCCCTGTAGCTGGGTGCATCAGGAAGGCGCTGTGATGATGTCATGTGGCCTCCAGCCTCCCGCCTGGCTGCCAGTGGGAAGGATCTGTCTGTTCTGGCACAGGGGCCTGTTCCATATGGAGGGCCAGGAACAGGCCATTGCAGTCACTCGGGGCGTTCCTTGCACTGCTGCACGTCTCCCTTTCCCCATGGAGATTCGGGTGTACCCCGGTGCAGCCCAGGGAGAGTGGGCAGGCGTGGACTTGAGTAAAGCTCCCCAGCTGTCTGGGAGGCCTGAAGAAGCCTCTGCAGAGGTTGGCCTGCTGCCATGATGAGTGGTTCTCCTCTGAGCCCCCATCTAGTTTGCAACTCCGTTGCAGACATACCTTTGTGAGTCTCGGTTAAGAGAGCTGGTGTGTCTGTACGTTGAGGTGTGTGTGGTCTGGGAGTCTGGGGAGGCTTCTAGGGTAGGGCCCTCCGGGGGCTGCTGTGTGGGGTGAGGTAGAGCAGCCAATCTGGGAGGAGAAATGGAATGCTGGCTTCTTAAAAGCGAGGGGGACTTGGTTCAGGGCAGACAGTTGGCCTCTGTAGACACTCAGGAATCTTCCCTCAGATCCTGTGGCCAGTGTGGTCATTGTCAGGAGTAGACACCCAGGAAGGTCAGATGTGAGAGTGAAAAAGCACCTCTGAACTTGACCTGTGGCCTTAGACTCCAGCGAGGTCTGAATCCCTGTTTGAGGTGTCCACTGTGCTGGAAACCAGACTCGTATTGGGCACATGGCTTGCCAGCCCCAGGTGGCTTATTATGTCCATAGATGTCCCTGATGATGAGCAGCGCTGGCCAGCTAGTGCCTGATGGTAGCCAGAGTTGTGAGGGTGATTTCTGAAGATAGAAAATACTGTGGAGGGTCATTCGTTTCCACATATTGATTGAATGCCCGCCCTGTGCCAGGTCCTTTCCTGAACATTCCGGATACAGCAGTGAACAGGACATGGACGTTATCTGGGCTGCCCATGTGGGGCTTCCATTCCGTCGAGGGAGCCCATCAATAAGTTAAGCAAAGGCATGACTGCTGGTGTGATAGGTCCCACGAAGACAGATAAAGCTGTGTTAAAGGGGATAGGTGACCCAGGAAGGCTTCTCTGACACGGTGGCATTTGAGCAGAGGCTCAAGTAGCCTACACTGGACTTGTGGCCCCCCTGAGCCAACAACTTAGAATGTCTGATTTGGAAGCACCTACGAATCATCTTGCTGAGGAGAAAGCTGAGGCCCAGCGAGGTTAAGATGAGAATTCATGAGCTAATGACATGATACAAAAGAGTGACAAACTATAACTGGCCAGTACTCTCTGCTCTCAACCTTATGCCTCTCCCCAGACCAGCTGACCCTCTGCCTTTTCGTCCCATAATGTCTTTTATCACCCTCTTGAGGCTCGCACTTTAAAAGATTGGTACTTCCAAATTGCGTTCGTTAACAATAGTAGATTTATCTTCTCTTTTGTGGCTGGTGTGTTGGGGGTTGGGGAGCAGGAACACATCTGTAACTGCCAGTCAGCCCCCCAGGCATGGCCTCGCCGCCGGGAGCTGGTTATGCTCCTGTCTCGGCAGAGATGCGGCCCGGTTTGGGTAACGACAGGCTCTTGCTTCTTTTCACGGTGGGATTTCTATCCATCCTTCTGAAACAGCAGAGTTTCTTGAAGGACCCCTATTGGTACTCTTTGGATTCCATCTGGATCTTTCAGGCCCTCCCCACCTGGTTTGGGGGGCCAAGCGCCTTTGAGTGGGCAAGGGGGACCCTGCCAGAGCCTCTGATGAAGGATAGTAAGGCAGAACTCAGAGGCCCCGGAGCTTATTTTAGGGAGAGAAACCCACAGTTAGGTCAGATCACAAATCCAGCCATGACCCACCCTCTCCCGAGGACCGGGATGAGCCTTAATTGGCTGATAGTTTTCATCTGGAAGCAGGCGTCTTGCATGAATATGAAAGGAGCTGCTGGTGAAGTAAGACTTCATTAATCAGCCTGCTAGGAGCCTGGCTTCCCAGTATGATGGGGGCTGGGTAATTTGATGCCTCCTGTTCTGCTCTGAGCTTTTAAAGGAAAGGCACTAGATTTTCATCTCTTTGCTAAGTATTGAGAGAAAGTAGTATCTTTTGTATGTGTTTTGTTTGTTTTTAACTGTTGTGGTGTCTGGCACATGGGTACTCATTTGTTCTTATTTCATCTATACAGAAACACTACAAATGAATGGGATTATTCCCACTTTAGCAGATGAGGGAAGTGAGGCTCAGAAAGCTAGTGAACTAGCTCAAGGTCACATAGTACTGAGGAGCTGTGCTGGGTGCAAAGCCAGGTCGTTGGCTTCAGAGCAATGCGTGGAACCTTGCGTCTTAACTTTGACCTCTTGCCTCCTCTCAGCCACTTTTGGGGCTGCTGTTAATATGGAAAGACTCTACACTCCTGACTTCCATTTCTTTCTTTTCTCTGCTGCATTTGTTCCCCCAGGAAAGCAAAACAGATGATGCCAGAATTTCAGATTTTTTAAAGTGTATTATTGTGAAATAGAGCACATTTAAAAGTAAACAAAACAAATGTGAGGTTCAGTGATTTTTCTCCTTCAGGTTTTTTTTTTTTTCCTTTAAATGATTATTTTACACTGTCAGGGAAATCCCAACAAAATCAACTTTATCCTTGCCCTTCTGTGCCAGGGTCTTTAATAAATATGTGTCTGGGTTTCCACTGACAGCTCAGATGTACTTCAAACATGAGGGCTTGTGCACACAAATGAGAAATATACCCAGGATACCTCACAGTACGAAAGAGGGTTTGGAAGGTGGGAGAAGGCCAAATCATTCTCCAATAAAAGTGGGCTAAGACATAATTAGGGGCTTGGGTGCTGCCTCAGAAACTAATAGTGCATTCCAGCCTTCTGTAAGGAAAGTGTTGTGAACGGGCATGGCAGTGAGCGTCATGTGTTTTGCCTAGAACACCTTGCTGCCCTTGCCATCAGTAAGACCCCTTCTGGGACAGGAGTTAGGCTTATCCCTTGTTGAGTACCTGCTCCGAGCCTTGCTTCGTGTTAGGTACTTAGCAAGCATTACGTTTTGATCCTTTAGAACGCCCCCTGCAGTGCAGGTCTGGCCACCCTGTTACCAGACAGGGAAACAAGCCCACAGAGGTCAGGTGGCCTTCAAGGCACACTGAACTTGCCCGTGTGCTGTAGCAGTCCCTTCTGCTTGTCTATCCCAGACTGAACACTCTGGGGGCAGAAGGCAAGGATACCTTTATCGTTGGAGCCTGGTGCAGTGCCTAGCATTTGGTAGGTTCTAAGTAGTATTATTGAACGGATGGAGGCGAGGTAACTTGTTCACACAGGTACAGTGGTGAGCCCATTAGATTCTAGAACTCCCAGCCTCTACGACTGCTGCCCTGCAGGTCAGAAGTGGTGTCTCATTCCAGCTCTTTGGTTAATAAGCTGGGTGAATGCAAAATGACATATGTGCCAGCTTATCTGTATTGCAACATTATAGCAAAAGACTGGAAGTAACTCAAATACTCATCAAATAAGGGACTGGTTAAGAAAAATGATGGCACATCCACACAACGGAACACAATGCAAATAAGAAACAAGGACGGTTTTTTGCATACTGTATATTACACAAACTTCATGAAAAAAGGCAAGGCAAAGATCAATGTATAATATGTTAATTTGGTATAAAAGAGAGAAAAATAAGATTCTTCTTTTTTTTTTGGCTGTGTGTTGGGTCTTCGCTGCTGTGCGCGGGCTTTCTCTAGTTGCAGTGAGCGGGGGCTACTCTTCCTTGCAGTGCGCAGGCTTCTCGTTGCGGTGGCTTCTCTTGTTGCAGAGCAGGGGCTCTAAGGCGCGTGGGCTTCAGTAGTTGTGGCACGCAGGCTCAGTTGTTGTGGCACACGGGCTTAGTTGCTCTGTGGCATCTTCCCAGACCAGGGCTCGAACCCGTGTCCCCTGCATTGGCAGGCGGATTCTTAACCACTGCGCCACCAGGGAAGCCCGAAAAATAAGATTCTGAATTTGTTGGTGTATGTATAAACAAACTCTGGAAGGATTTTTAATGGGTGGAATAGTTACTGGAGAGGACGAGAAGGAGAATTAACTGTATATGTTGAGAATGAAGTGGCTTTGGACTAGCTAGTCTATGTATCTGGGCTTCAGTCTCCCCATCTGTAGTGAGGTGATTGGATTAGATCAAGGCTTCATGTGGATGGCATGGTGTATATATTGTGTATCTCTGGTTTTCATGGGCTTTTCCAGGAGCTGCTGACCCTGTCCTAGGATGGTCTGCGGACCCTTCTTTCGTTGGTGGCCTGGACTTGGATCAGCTCAGGCTGCTGGAGAAAGACTGGGGTGATGCAGAGAGCCAGGAGCCTTCTGCAGAGGGGTCGGGCCCAGTTCCTGTCCCCATTCCTGGGACTTTATCCTCTGAACACCCTGCCCTGATGTGACTCAGTTGGTTCTTCCCCTAAGTGAAGGATTACAGAGAAGAGAGACTGTTCCGGAGCATTCTGGCAAAGTGCTCCAGTTTAATAGGAAGAAAGAAAAATGGCAGCATGTTTTCCCAGGTTATTTTTAATGCTTTTCAGTTCAGCAAACATTTATTGTGAGCTAAGTGCAAGGCGGTATGGGGGAATCAGCTGCATAACACCTCCTCTCTGCTCTCTGGGGTGCCAAGTTTTGGGTACAAAACTTGCTTGTAAAATTCCTCCCTGTACCCTCCAGGACAGCACGGTTTACCTCGTCCAGTCCCACAGAGATTTGTGGGATCGGTAGGGATTCTTCTCTCCATTTTACAGATGAGGAAATTAAGTCTCAGTGAAGTCTTGCCCAAAGCCACACAGTTCCTAAGTGGTAAAGGCTGGAACCAAACCACATTTTCTGACTACTTCTCATGCACCCAAACGCTCATAAGCAAAACCTTCTGCCATAGGCTATTCCCCAGGGGTGTAGCCGAGGGCCGTTTCTACTGGGAAACATTGGGTGAGCACAGTCCTGAGTAAAGCTCCTTTTTTCCTCTAAGGACAGGCAAGAGAAATCTCAGGCTTATGGTCAGGTCTTGGGTCTTACCCCCTTTGCTGTGGTCCAAACAATTCTGACTTCCACTGCTTGTGAAACCCATCACCCTGCCACCAGTTAGGTGCAGAATGTCCCATGGGTGTGCACGAGTGCGTGTGACAGACAGCGCCTTCTCCCCACCCCTTTCTCACTCCACCACTTCCTTTCCTTCCCTTCCACAAATTCCGTTACCACCACCTGTCATCCTAGCGGTTCCCCCAAAAGGACCAAGCATGTTCCCTGCTCAGGGTCTTTGCCCTGGCTGTGCCCTCTGCCCTCTTCACTTGGCTTCAAGTCCCCACTGAAAGCTCAGCTTGGATCGGCCTTCCCTGGTACGCTTTGTAAAGTCCTCTCTCGTCATGATCTCTTTTCTTTCCCCTTTTTCCCTTTGTAGCAATTATATAGGTTGTATATAGACATATACACTTATTGGCTTATTATCTCACTCCTCCACTAGATTGTAAACCCGTGGGCTAGGCACCCAGTTTTGGTCTCTGCTGTTTGGTCACTGCCTAGCACAGGTGCCCAGCATCTGACAGATACTCTGTTGATATTGTTGAATGAGTAAATCGGGCCTGTGGCCTAAACACGTAATGCTTCTTTAAAGAGGAAAGAATCAATCATAGCGTTTTAAGAGGTGAAAAGACCCGAGGCTCATCTCTTATGCGGGACTTCATCATACAATATTATTAATTCATTTAATAATTGTTCAGTGCTGTTTATATGTACGGTTCTTTGCAGACGGTCACTGAGCAGTCTCCAGTGCGTATGCTTACTGGGACGGGGGGATCACTGATTTTCTTAGAACAGCCTATTCTTTCGTGGGACAGCTGTAAAGATTTGCTGTAAAGATTTAAGCACCCTCTTATGTTTTACGTTGGGCCAAAAACTACCTATTTGTAATTCCTGCACACTGATCTTAGCTCTTGGGCTGCTGGAGAGCACAGAATAAATGTACTTTTATTTGCATACGACTCTCCTTCAAATAGTTGGAGAGAGAGAGCTATCATGAGTCACCGCCACCTCTGGCCTAAACATTACTAGTTCCTTCCATTGTTCTAGTGTCACGGTTTTCAGAAGCCTTCCCACCCTTGTCACCCTCTTCAAGTTTGCTCTGCTTCAGGTGTTGGAGTTTCTGGTTTGGTCCCATCAGAGCAGAGTGTTCTGGGACGGCCTTGTCTGTGTTGGCCACCTTGGCGGGGACCTCCTTTATGAGCTTCTGATGAAGACTAAAATCTCTAGGCTCTTTTTTTTTTTTACATCGTCTCTATTTATCTAGCCCCTCGCTGACTCTTCAAGAATCATGAAGGCTTTTGTTTTGTCTTCGTTTTTAGCATTTTAAGATTAAAGCAGCTGTAAATCTGTGAACAGCAATGAATTCAACCTGTACTATATTTTAAAAAACAGTAAATATACGTAAAGCTCTGTCACCAAGATCTAGGTGAAGAGGGTGGAACTATGGAAGTAATGAAAAACCCACAGAGCCTTTAAGTTTCTCCTTTCTGCCCTCTTTTTGACTGCCTGTGTCCTTTTCCCAGTGTCCATCTGTCCCCCCCCCCCGCCCTCCGTGTTCCATCCCTCCCCCTCCTTCCAGCAGCCCCTCACCTCCGCTTCCTTCCTTGCTCTCCTTCCATTGCCTCCTGTTTTACCCCTTCTAGCTAGTAGCATATGGAACTAACAGTACTCCTTAGCATTTCCTGCACTTCCATCACCAATACTTTTACTTACCATAAGCACTTAATTTCCAGACGAAGGCAGGCTGCACATGTCACATTTCTCTAAGGGAGGAAGAGATTAAATTCCTTCGTACGTGTGACCCTCGGCTAATTTGTTTTGCGGTCTTGGAGAGAAAAAACTTTCAGTCCCCAGCTTTATGTTCTTTTGCATGATTGGTTCCCTTTTCTGCCCACATCAGCGGTTTCCGATTGGTGGTTGGACACGAGGGCTTCAGTGCCACGGTGTTTGCTCGGCTTCTGTCATTGCCCATGTGGCTGTCATTTTGGTAGAGGTGGCAGGGAAGGAGGCCAAGGTCGAGGGTTTCTTCTCTGAGTCCACTTAGCCCTCCCTGGCCCCTTCTGCCCTGCCAGCCCTCCTGGGGTACATGGAGAGGCAGGCAGGGGTCGGGGAGGAGGGCTGGGTCCAGGCCTGGGGCTCTTTTCCTAACAGCTGTTTTCTTTCTCCTACTCCGTTTCCTCTTGCTTCAAGGAGTTCACCATGGAGAGGCCTGTGTCTTTGGGGTGCGGGCCCTAAGAGGATTAAGAAATGGCCCACGGTTTGGTTCCATAAAGGGCTGTGTGACCTTGGGTGAGTCACGGTGTTGGTTTCCACCTGGCCTTGTTAGTTGCCTGAGGAGCTGGACTGGATCCAGTGGTTCCCTAGAGTTACGATGAGGGAATCCTTTAGTTCTCTGAAGCACTTTTCTAAAGCCAACTGGAAATTTGGCAGGGGCGCATACGAGGGCTGTGGGAAGTGTCTCAGCCCGAGTCTGAAGGCATGGTGTCTTCTTAGATGGGCTGTGCTGTTCGCCTGGGCTGGGTAGGGGCTATGAACCGCTGGCCTGTGGATCTCTTGTGTGGTGAAGCTGAGGAAATGAATTAACTTCTGTTTTGCAGACCATTCTTCCACTTGGTCCCTGGCGAGTGGGTAGCTGTCACCACCCACACCAGACCCACGGCAGAGACGCTGGGCTGTGTCCTCTTTTCAGACCCTGCTGACTCGAGGACTCTGGTGGGATTTCCACAAGTGGTCCCAGCCCAGCTGGGCTCAAATCCCTGAAATTGATTTCAGGAACCCAAATTAGCCACATCAGTGCAGCTGGTACAGGGGGCCCAGGAAGCCATTTTTGTATCGTTTTGTTGATTTGCCCGCGAGTGGAGTTAGTGGAGTGCTTTGCTTCCAAAAGTGAGTAAGGGGTCAGAGCCATTGCCTTCCCCCGCTCCATCCTTTCCTCTTGAGTGACCTGGTCCAGTTTGACCACTTAGCCAGCCCCTCTGGGCAGGGCACCAGCAGGGGACACCAAGACCTCAGACCATAGCAAGGCTGTGTTTGGAGGGGAGACCACAGGACGAAAGACTGCCAGGCATCCTGTGACCGAGCCATGGTTCTCTGAGGGCCCTGGTATAGGTGGACAGGGACGGTTTCCAGGGGGTGGGATCCAGTTGTCTGTGGATTCAATGAGGTGATGCCTGGGGAAGCACTTCGTAAACTGTAACGTGGGGAAGAAATGCCAGGTGGTGTCACTGTGTTTGCTGCCAATCAGGGAGGCTGGCAGAGGGGTGAGGCAGGGACAAACTTGAAAAGAGGCACAGGGTTTTAGTCAGGGGACATTGATGGTCGGGGGGCTGGGAATTCTCCCCTGGATTTGGCACTTGACTCCCTTGGCCATTAGAGGCTTCTGGACAAGGAGTGATGGGCCGTGACGTGGCATTATCAAAACAGCATTTTGGGAAGGTTGCCCAGGATGTACCCCCTCTGCTCTCTGGGCCTTCCTCTTCACTCTCCTCAGGGCTCTTCTGTCGCATGGGGCCAGCGCTGTGGCTCTTGGATCATCATGGATGGTGTGGTTTTTTATGAACCACAGGATTGCACAGCAGGCAGTAGGACCCCATGTGTTGAGATACCTGCTCCAAGCTGTCCTGTAAGGTGGCAGGCATCAGATGGGGCGCTGCTAGACTCCATCCTTCGGAACCCAAAACCTTGAGCCCTGGGGGCTGTTTTTATGATCCCGGTGTGTTTTAAGAGACTACATGATTGATTTTCGCATTTCAGTAATTATCCGGGATAATTGCCCGGCGGCCCAGATTTCCTTTTTGGCATCCCTCAACGCGATGAATCCTGGGCTCCTCTGGCCCATAAAATCTCCCACCTCCTTTTGGGGAACAATGATTGAGTTTGGATGTGGGGCAGGGCTAAAAGTGGGTGGACCCACAGAATTTTGAAACTAGAAGGGATCTCGTGTCTGTCTGTCCAGTGTGCGGATTCGGGGACTGTAGAAGCCCAGAGAGTGTAGATGTGACTCCCCCCCCCCGGGGCACATCTCAAGTTAGTGGCAAAGTGGGCCCAGAGTCCAGGTCATCAGACTGCCTGACGAGCATCCTTTGCACCAAACCTCCGTGCTTCTTGTCCCTCTTCCTTCCCCTGGTCACCATTCAAACGCTGCCTGCTGGGACTGCACCTTCCTTCCCTGGGCTCTGCTTCCAACTCCTGCTTCTCACACCTTCCAGTACCCGCTGAAGGTAGCAAGGGACACAGCCAGTTAGAAGATGCAGCCTGCTAGATTTTCGCTTGATCATGTCATTCACCAGTTCCAAAACCCTCATCTCTCCCTGTCCCCACTGCACTGTCACCCCCAACACACACACACACACACACACACACACACACACACACTTCCTTTCCCGCAGACAGCATTCCGGGCCTATTTTCTCCGGCTCTGGGAATTGTTCACCTGCTGTTAAGTCAGGCAGGGCTAGGGCAGGGCTGAGCAATCAGGGAAGGCTTCCTGCAGGAGATGGAACTGACAAGTCCTTGAAGTGGAGTAGAATCTAGACTGGCTGGAAGAGAGGAGTGAGGTTCAAGGGGAGGAAAGCAAAGGCATAACATTTGCTTTCCAGCTCTGCCAGGCTTCACTAGCTAAGCAGGTCCATCTGATAAGCCCAGAGCCCAGCTCCTATACCAGTTGTGCCAGTCCTGGGGTTACTGCCCTGAGTCTGTTCTTCTGGCCGGAGAAGCATCTGCAGTGGCACCAGCTCTTCTGTCTTTGGCGAGGCAGAAACCAAGTCCTCCCCAAGCTTGGGGCAGGAGGTAGGAAGCAGGTTCCAGGCCGCGAGGGAGCCAGTCACAGGGTTTATGTTAATGTGGGCCCTCCCCCAGCCGGCGCTTAGCCTATTACCCAGGCCCTGCCGACAGCTTAATTACCGCCGCAGCGAGCCTCGGCCTGCCTTCCATGGTTCCCTAAAATAATAAGGATGGCGTCACCGACTTCCCGCGCCATGTGCTCCCACCCGTGCCTTCAGAGCTCTATTGTAGGAAACAAACAAAATCCAGAGACCCAGATGCTTTTTTCTTAGAGAGATTTTTTTGTTTGTTTTTGTTTGTTTGTTTTAAAGTAAGGTGGGACTCTGCCCCTTAGTTAAGATTTTAAAAGATCTTTAAGAGGCGTGGAGACCTGAGTCTTAGCTACCACTGAGGCTGCAGAACAGCCTCCTATTAGCAGAAACACGAAAGCTACGTGGTTGATTCCCCGGTCTTCCACTGGGGACTGATTTCCGATTAGAGCAGCGGCGTGGTGTGGTGTGGTGTGGCAGGAGAATCACGCAGCTTGGGGTTCCTGGGCTCTTGGCCAACTCTGGACCTTGCTTCTTCCTCTAGAAAAAGAGAGCTAAACTAGACCAGCATTTTGCAAACTGTGGGTCACATTTTTTTTTTAATTATTTTTTAACGTAATAGAAAAGAGTAATTGTAACAGGGTAAGTTTTGTTTCAGTGTGTATTCCTATACACACACAAAAACATATGTGTGCTGAGCCAAGGTGTTAATGTATTTTTTATTGTGGGTTGTGGTCAGAAAGCCACTGACCTAGATGATCCTGAAGGCCTTTCTAAGCTTTCGAAATGTCCAACTTTTCCCCCAGAGCCTGACTTTTCCCCCATGGAACCCGACTGATTTTTGCATCTTTTGCCACACTGACTGTTAAGCAGAACTAGAGATTTTAGGGACAGAAGCACAAGTGTCTATCACTGCTATCGATCACCTCTGAGAAGAAGCCCATTTCCCCTCAGCCTCGGTGTCTCAAACAGTTGGTCTTCGAGCTAGAAACGGGATCTGCAACAGGGGATGGCCCATTTAAAAGCTGACCTATTTAAAACCCATGAGCACCAAAAAAACACGGGGTCAATCTGATTTAAGTCTTCTGTTGGAAGCCTGGGACCTGAAAACTAAATTGGTCAGGGACTGACAAGGTTGAAACCAAAGCTACAAATATTTATTACATTCTTGTTTGGTGAAAGAAAAGAAGATCAGGCTTCGAGTTTCGTGGGACAAACTAAACAAAACAAGGTGTAGGTATAAAATCCAGCAGGGGGTGTCTTCTGGGCACAGCATCTTAGCCATCCAGAACGTGGAGAGGCTTCTGTTCCATGAGGAAGCCTTGAGGGCAGCAGGGGTGACTCAGAGCTGCGGGCCTGCCTTGATTCCCATTCTTGTGCCTTGACTCGGTCCGCAGGCCGTGGATTGGGGAATAGGCAGGTGGCTTTTTCCAAGCTGGGGATGCTCTAAGTGCATTGTTTCATCTAATCCAACCCTAAGTGGTGGGCACTATTGTCATTGGAGGAAACGAGCTCAGGAGAGGTGAGATGATGAGCTTGCAGTGGGGCATTTGAACTCGAGCCAGGCGCGTCCGACTCCGGAGCCTGCCTTCTGCCCACCTGTCCACATTGCCTCAGGAAGTGCTGGAAAAATAAAGAGCAGCGCCCTCTCGAGCTTCCTTCTCTCTGGTTCTGGCCTTCAGAGGGCTCTGCTTTAGGCCCAAGCTGTCCATTTAAATCAGGGCCAACTTCATGGGCATGTGACCTGTGTGGTCACACAGGCTCCATGCTTAGAAGGTCCCTCCCTGCTCTTGGGTTTAATGCGCTCCTGTCACTGTCTGGGAATCCTTAAAAAATTTTGAGCAAGGGGTCTCCCGTTTTCATTTTACACTGGGCCCTGCAAATTATCTGGCTGGCCCTGGCTTTGCTATAGTGCATCCCCTTTCTTGGTCTTTCTGGGTCCCTCCTGCCTGTCCTTAGTGTGCCCATCCTCTCGGGGTGGAGGCATGCGAAGCATGCACCCTGTTCCCAGCCTCGGGCCTGCTACGTGGCACAGTGGACTATAGTTGTTTACCAGGGGTCTGTCTCCTCCTAGCCCGCCACCACACCTCTTGCTGGCAGGGACCCCCAGCTGTGGCTCTCCGTCACCTCCGTGTCCCCTCAGCTGCTCAGATGGACAGTGTCACAGGAGCTTGCTGGGTGGAGAGAGGGGTTTCTTACGGGCAAGAGACCTGAGTGCAGACCCTTGGGTCGGGTCAAGAAGAGGGTGCACCATTGACCTACCTCCTCTTGGGGCTTATGCTTACCTGGGGGGACACAAAACACACGAGAACACGTTGTTGTTATTGTTTATAATAAGGGAGGGCTTGTTCAACGTGTATCGGACCGGTTGCACTGTGTCACGACGCTTTGTCTCCCTCTATGCCCCAGCACCTAGTGCTGTGGCTGGCACGATAAGCAGGAGCATTGGTTAGGCAGTTGCTCCGGTGTCCGCTCCCTGCTAGGCTGATTACGGAGAAGGACAGTTCCTGACCTCCAGGAGGATCGGATGCTTACTACACGATTAAACGATCCACGCGGCAGCTGCCCTCGGTGCGCCGGGATGCTCAGAGCTGGGTGCAGAAGGCTTCCTGGGGAGGCGGGCTTAACTAGATCTGTAGGCGAGTGTCAGAGGTGGGCAGGGGGCGATGAGATTGGAGGAAGTGGGGAGACGTCGAGAGTGGAGGGCCTCCTTGGGTCAGTTTAGGACCTTGAATTTTTTCCCAGAGGCAGCGGGAAGCCAGGAATGTTTTCTAGGCCAGAGTTTGCACTTTATAGGTTAAACAGATATCATCCTCCACTTTCTTCGAGGCAGAGCCTGAGACCTCAGGGATCGAATCAGAGTCATTCAGCCAGCCAGGCCTTGGCCTCCGGGTGGGGGCCTATTCCCAGTAGTCCAGCATTCCCACTGTTACGTGGACCCCATTTGGAAGCAGAAGCAGACTTAGAGTGACTTAGATGACCGTGACCAGGACTGCAGTGCCGGCAGTAGAGAGGAATGGTCAAATGTGAGAGATCTGTAAAGACAAGATTTCACAGTTTTGAAACAAGCAACGGGTTGTTCCTTAGAGTAATAATGTGTTCGTGTTTATCACAGACAGTTCAGCTCCCCTTGGTGAGAAGTGACTGCTGCGTCCTTGCTTTGGGGACAAGTTTTTCAGGAAATGCCGGAGCCGCGCAGTCTGATTTCTTGGGAACCTCAGTGCCTCCCCACTACTATCTCCGGGGGGGGATGGGGGGTGGGCGCTGAGTATGAATATGCAGACACTTCTTGGGTGTTAACGCTGGAGGAATGAAGCAAAGGATCCTGTGGAGGGTTTTTGGGGTGATTGAAAAGTTCCCGATACAAGCAGAGTAATTCCAGTTTTGGGTTCTGGAGAGAGTAACCGCATTCGGATATTTTTAAACGGCCAGTGGAGTTGGGAGAGAGTCTAAACCCAAAGTACAAATTTTCGGTTTAATTTTAACTTTGCACTTAGCTCACACCCATGGTTTGGCGGGGAGAATGGGCCTCACTTTTTTTTTTTTCTTTTTTAAGCAGAATACACCCTGGATGTAAAAGGGACGTTCTCTTCACATGGAAGGGTTTGCAGCAGCAGCAGCGAGCAGAGATGGGAGGAAGCGGGCTGGAATTGCAGCAGGGTTTCAAAGTCAGTTTAAGGAAGGTTGGGGTGGGTTTGACGTTTTGAAACACGTTAGCCTGCCCGGGAGCTGTAAGAAAGCGTGGGCTTGTGTGGAAGCAGGTGGAACAGGGGGTGGACGGCATACCTTCCACAGGTCAGCTTTTGGGCTGGAGTTTTTGTTGTTTCCTGTTTGGTGCATTACAGACGCTTCACAGGCTGCTTACTTGCCATACCCGATGTGACTCATCACCTCACAGAGAGGCAGTGGGTTTCCCCCGATGTGGTTCGGCCTCAGACCACCCCTCCCCTCTTTGATCTCTCCCCAAACTGTGCTGAAACCCCGCCAGGAAGGAAGTGCAGAAACCGTGGGGATCCCGGAGGCCCCACAGACCTGGAGCAGCCACCTGGACTTCCAGACACCACAGGCTTTCCCTCCCGAGTGATGGGAAGCAGCCTCTTTCTCCTTGGGGAAGAGCGGGGTCTCAGGCCCCCGGGCCCCTCTCCAGATCCTCCCCCACTGACTGCAGTGTCATTGGAACGGGGGCTGGGTTAAGTTTTGTGCTTTGGTTACCGAGGAAGTGTAACCAGGGCGGGACCGCTGGGAGTGGCCCCCACTCGCCGGTGGAACAGTTAGAAGAGGGGCCGAAGGGGGTGTAGGTGCTGTCAGGGTAGCTTGTAGGCTCAGTTGGGGGTCTGCAAGAGCCTGTGCCCTGCACTTGGGAATAGCAGGGAAACCCTCCTTATCTTGCGGCAACACTGACCATCGGGGTCCATTAGATATACCCTCCTATGCCCATTCCTGGGGCTTTAGGATCTGTGGTTCAGATGTGGCTGTAAAATGGGAGAATACCCCAGGAACACCCTGTGGAGCGATTGTGAGGGTTAAATGAGACAGTGCCTTTGAAGAGTGTGCCTGCTAAGGGCTCTGGAAAGAGCCCATGATTGTTGTTAATAAAAGCATTAGTAGTGGTGGCTTGCATATTGTCCCCGAGAGGAATGGCCACCAGTTTGGGCATGGTGCTGGGAGCTGGGGCTGGAACCTTGGGTCTGTCTGTAGAATTCCCAGGCAGCATTGTGCCTCTCCGGGACAGAGGCTGACTTCCAGGAGGAATTCCCTTGACTCCACAGCACCATCTCCCCCTGTTACTGAGGCCTCCTCCTTGGCTGATGGCCGTAAGAGGAGAAGCCCTTGACCCACCTAGAAAAACCACATGTCTGAAATCTTTGAGGGTGGACTGGAAACCCTTCTCATACTTGTCTTTCTTTGGTGGAGCTTAAACAATTCCCAGGGCCTTCCAAGGAAAGGAGTGACTGAAGGAGCCACTCCAGTGGCTGTGTGACCCCAGCAGTAACTGCAAACGAAGGGGAGGTGACTCTCCCTCCCCCCGGGAAAGTTGATCTCCCTCCACTGCTCCCCTAAGTAAGGCCTGGTTTCCTGGCTCTACACTGATTTCCTGCCCTAGGGCAGAAGGCCTCATGGGATTTATTCCCAGGCACACTTGCAGTGACCTTGAGAAAGGTGGCTTGACCTGGACATCCCCTCCCCTGGGGACTGAGAGAGTGGGAAAGAACTTAACTTCCCCCATCCCAGATCCAAGGGAAAGGTGGGCCCTGGCGCTGGTGCTTGAGCCGAGAGCTTGCTAGCTCTGGGTGAGAGCTGCCTCTCCTGGCTTTGCCCCTCCTGGCAAATTGCTGCAGTCCTAGACTGAGCAGGCTCTCTCTCTCCACCAGGGAAGAAGGCAGGGCAGCTATAGGGTGCTGTGGCCCAGACGTGCCCCGAGCGCTCCTGGTCTGACCACTGGCAAGGGTGGACTGAGGAGGGGCACAGCAGCCTGCTGTGGGTTCTGTTCCCCCGGGTTGGCCCAGGGATGCCCGAGTAGGAGGACCACTGAGACAGACGGTCATCCTGGGCCGTGCAGGAAGAAGCTGGGCAAATGGGCCTGCTGAGAGGCAGGGAGCAGCCCTGGACAGGGACTGCTTAGAATAGGCCTGTCTGCTTATCTAGGAGGAGAAAAGCCTGCTCCCTGCCTCTCAGCAGGAAATGACAATGCAGGGCTGCTATGGAGAAGGACGGGCCTGTACCGAGTGACCCATGGGTGAGAAATCCGAACCTGTGGGTGGAAGTCCCAGGGAGGCATCATATCCAGGTGACGTCAGTACATGTTTCCTGGAGGCTGCAGGGAGGGGGCACGTGGAGATGCTGTGTCAAGCACCAGGTGCAGCCAGGAGGGATCACCTTTAAGGTGCCTGCCAGCCCTGGAAGGCCAGGGAGCAGCCCTCTGTCAGCTCAGGACAGGAGTGGATAACTCTGGGCATCTCTCTGGAGGGCCAGGCAGCCTGGCGTCCCTTGCTGACTCCCCTGGGTCATTTCAGGCCTGAGACCTGAGGACTCTTCCTCAGCCTGTCTCCCTGCCATCTGCGCTGGAACCTGCAGCCAGGTCTGCCTTTTAACAACACAGTGAGACGGTAGCTCTTTATCACCTCTTTCTATCTCATTTGAAATAAGGATTTAGGGCCCAAATTTTGAGTAAGAAGAGAAGAGAGGGGAATCTAAGAACTCTAATAGGGCAAAACCACCTCCAGGGAGTTGGCGGGGGCAGGCAGGGCCACAGAGGTGCCTCCAAAGACTAACTTTTGGACTTTGCCAACCTCAGCGTTTCTATATGGGTCCATCCTGGGTTTGTGGATATCCATTCTCTCCTTCCATATCTACTCCCAGGACCCTGAAGAGCAAAGTCTAGAGCCATGATATTCCATATGGTAATTTACATGTGTCTCTTTACACTTATATTGATTAAAACTAAATAAAATTTGGGACTCTCTGGCAGTCCAGTCAGTGGTTAAGACTCTGCGCTTCCACTGGTTTGACCCCTGGTTGGGGAACTAAGATCCCACGTGCTGTGCGGTGTGGCCAAAAAAAGAAACCAAGTAAATAAAATGTAAAACTTAGTTCCTCAGCCTCACCTCGGCGGCCACATGTGGCTAGTGGCTCTTCTCTTAGTTGGGTTTCCATCGTCACAGGAAGTTCTGTTGGTTCTGGTGGACAGCGCTGGTCTAGAGGATGGAGAGTTGGAGGGGTCCCTGGTCTGTGACCCTTACAGTGGGGCCAAGTGGTGAATGCCAGGCCGGATGGGCAGGCTCTGACCGTGGTGGCAGGGGCAGGTACGAGTGCAGGCAGACGGGGACGTCCTGGGAGCCGTCCACGGACACATGGAGGTGAAAGGCCCGTGGGGGGCTGAGGAGGCGAAGTCGTAGGTAGCTGGCCTCAGTAAGACGGTCAGGCGGGGCCGTGGTGGGCGCTGGGAGAGGGGCTCTGATGGAATGGCAAGGCCGAGAGGTTGCCAACAGTGTTATGGCTGGTACAGTGGGGAGCTGGGGGCTGAGGTGTGGCGGTAGGGTTGGAACGAGACACCGCCCCCAGCCTTGCCGACAGCAGCGGGGCTTATTGCGTTTGTCTTCTCCAGTCCAGCCAAGGCTCCTGTCCGGAGGGGCCCCCTGGTTCTGCAGCTCCGTTCACCGCAGCGCTCCCCTAGATCCCCCCAGCATTGGTAAAGGCAGAAAGATCAGGGTGGGCGCTGGTGCTGCGATGCTTCCTGGCCTGCCTCCTGCCCTCCCCCTACCCCGGCCTCGGCCCCGATTCCTCGCCCAGTTGGTTCACGCCCTCCTTCCCCTTCCAGGTGAAAGAGCTTGTCCTGGACAACTGTCGGTCAAATGAAGGCAAAATCGAAGGCCTCACAGATGAATTTGAAGAACTGGAGTTCTTGAGTACAATCAACGTAGGCCTCACCTCAGTCGCAAACTTACCAAAGTTAAACAAACTTAAGAAGGTAAATAGAGCGGAGGAGCGTGTGTGCTTGGGAGGCCGGGCTGGGGAGGAGGATAAGGGTCATTGTTCCACACTGAGGGAGCGTAACTGAAGGGGGGAGGCCAGGTGCGAGCCCCAGCACGCCTGCCAGGTCCTTAGCCAACTCCCTTCCTGGCCTGTCTGCGGGGAGCCGGCCGCCTGAGCCCAGAGCCTTCATTTTAAAAGCCGTTTCTGCTTTTTCTCTCCCTGCCTCTTTAGCTTGAACTAAGCGATAACAGAATCTCAGGGGGCCTGGAAGTATTGGCAGAAAAGTGTCCGAACCTCACGCATCTAAATTTAAGTGGCAACAAAATTAAAGACCTCAGCACAATAGAGCCACTGGTGAGTCATTGGGGTCCTCCCCTCTCCACTGGGGTGGGAGGGATTGATATCAGGGAATACTACTTTTGCATTTGTATAACATGCTTTTTTGTTTTTACTCTAATCGTGTGCCATGAGATAGAGTTGGGGCTCCTACTTCTGGTCCGTCCGTAGAGAAACTGAGGCCTAGAGAAGTTAAAGAGCTTGACCAGGGTCGCACAGTTGGAATGGGCATCAGGGTGAAGGATGCTGTAGGACCCAGGTCTCAATTTCTGGTCTAGTGCTTTTCTTCTTATAGTTTCTGCTCAGCTTTGGAAACCCGAGCTGTCATTTCTTTAGGCTTAGAGCATGGCTTGTGCCCTTCTCTGGGGAGAGAGGAGCCATCCGGGAATTAAGCTGACCCTGGAGGTGGTCACCTGCTTTCTCCTTGGGTCACTGGCCAGAGGCTAGCACCTCTGAACCGTGGAAGGTGGGTTGGTCCTGACACAGGCCCCCTGGGATGACAGAGAGCCGTGTGGCACGGGAGCCCCATGCAGGCCTTCCCCTGTGGGGCGTAGAGAAGAGGGACCCTGGTCACCGGTCCTGGGTGTGATGGTGACCAGGGACTCAGAGATCTGGGCCGCATTTCCTCCTCCGCTGGTCCACATAGAGCTGAGCACACCCCAAACCTCACGATTCACTAGTCAGAAAGGGGCAGGCCATGGTTCATGGTTAGAATAACAGTTTCTACATTACCCAGACCTGAATGACTGTATTCCCTTGACTTCAAAGAAGTCAACTGTAAGATGTATCACTGATTCATGATAGCTTTTTTGAAATGTAGAAATAACTACCGCATTAAATTAACACTTATTGTAAATATATACGTAAGAATTACTTCCTAAGCCATGCACCTTAGGATCAGGGAAAGGCCATGGGGATATTTGGCCAAGTGTGCCACGTCTCCCTTTTCTGGGTATATAGAGTGGCAGTTGGGACATCTCTCAGTTTGTGTTCTTGTCCAAAACGCGTTCCTTGCCCTTCGTGGATGCTTGAAGGGCAGCTTGATGGGCCAGCGTGGCAGAACGGGAAGCTGGCATTTCTCGTCCCAACTCAGACTTTACCTGCTCACCTGTGGCCTGGGGTCAGCTACTAGACTGTGCTTCCCATTGAACTTTCTTTCAGGTCTTCCACCAATTTCCTTGGGGAAAGCAAAGCTATTTTGATCTACCTGGAAGGCTTGATTTCATCATTTCATTGTAAAAGGAAAATATCTTTGAAGTTCTGTAAATGTGTGTTTTAGTTGTGATTTGGGTACCATTATCTCTCTCTCTCTCTCTCTCTCTCCCCCACCCCTTGCCCAGACCACACATGGTTTTGTACCTTCTTCCCTGATTATCAGTGTGATTAATGTGTTTTACTCACTTCTGAGGGTGGGGGAACTGCCTTTGGTTGGGAGATGCTGGCCTCACCCACCCAGTCCGCAGCTCGGACTCCTTCCCTGCCCTTGACCCTCTGCTGAGAATGACCGGGTCTCAGTCACGAAATCTCAAGAGAGCAGCCTCATTCCTGACATTGACCCTGAGGGACAGTAGCCTTAATCAGCAGTTATGCCTGGCCCCACTGGAACAGGGACTTGGCCCGGGGTGGGGTTCCTGCGCCTTGAAGACGTGTGAGGTAGGAAGTCAGGAGGCAGCTGTTTCTTGCTAGATGTATGACCATTTTGCTTCCTGGGCCTCAGATTCCAGCCACCAAGTGGGTATAATATAGGCCTAGAACCCATCGATACATAAAGCTTTGATAAAGCCAATTGTGTTAAGTACTATGGACAAAATCTGGATGCTTCACTGGTTTTTCTCTTGTCCTTTTTGACAGGCAAAGAGTAAGAGCCCAGGTCTGAAGTTGGGCTGCCTGATCAAATCCCAATTCTCTGCCCTCTACTTCCTTGTCTGTAAAATGAACGAATAATTATTTCTGCCTTATCGGGGTCATGAGGATAAATTGAGTTAATCCATAAAGTGCTATGTTAATTGCCATTATTATTATTATTCATAGAAGGAGGTAGTTTGTTAGTTCCTGTGGCCTTTTCAGTTCCTCTCTGGCTCCTTAGTCACAGGGGCAGGCAGCAAAGCTCCCGGCTTATGCACCAAGAGAGCCCCGGGTTAATTTCAGGTGCGCGTCACTGTTACGGCAAGAGCTGTAATTGCAGAATAAAAGTGTTGGCATCGGATGAGGCTTCGAAGATCCTCAAGTCCAACTTCCCATCTTCCACGTGAATGAACATGAGGCCCCCCGACCAGGGCTGAGACGGCCGGGCAGGGCCAAACCAGAGTGTGCTCATCACCTGTGAGCCTGGAGCTCTGCACGCCGTCTCACCTCACCCCCATCTGTCTCCCCACCCCGCCTCCCACGCCGCTCACTGTCAGCTTTGTTGTTTGCTTGCAGAAAAAGTTAGAAAACCTCAAGAGCTTAGACCTTTTCAATTGCGAGGTGACCAACCTGAACGACTACCGAGAAAACGTGTTCAAGCTCCTTCCTCAGCTCACGTATCTCGATGGCTACGATCGGGACGACAAGGAGGCCCCCGACTCGGACGCCGAGGGCTACGTGGAGGGCCTGGAGGATGACGAGGAGGATGAGGATGGTGAGTGGCGCCAGGGAGAGGCCAGGCCAGGCTTTATGGGGGGGCGGGCTGGGTGTCAGGGGGCCCCCACCGGCCCCCGAGGGCTATCGACCTCTTTCTAGAACTGTGGAGGGGAGTGGGCTGTCTGTTTACTGTTGTCCCTGGTCTGTCTCATTGATTGATGCCCCTAAAACAGGGCCTGAGCCCCAGAGAAACATCCTGAGGTTCTCCAACTGCATAATAACTCCGTAAAAACCATCTGAGTCTTCCTTCAATTTTTTTCCCTTTTCCAAAGTCCCCCTGAAAATGAGATCCTACAGTGTGTCTCTCTATAGTGTGGTGCTGGACTCAAGATACTCTTCCAGGGAGGGGATGAGCGGATGGAGGAAGGTGGGGTGTGGCCTGAGGGTCCCCTCTCTCCATCTAGGGTCCGGTAGTGGAGATGAGGTCACGGCTGGAGAGGTCGTGGGGCCCCCAGCTGACTGCCGCCCACGGGACCACATGGTAGGACCTGGGGGATGAGGACTCAGGAGCCCCAGGGGCCCAGGAAGCAGAGGAGGCTGCAGGCAGCACGTTGGGCTCCCTGGTGGTGTGGTGAGCAGTCAGGGACCACAGGAAGGAAAGAAGGAAAAGGAAGGAGAGCCTCGCATTTCCTTCCCACACTGCCAGCTCAGTGTGGCTTCCCTGCAGGTCTTTGTGGCCAGAGTAAAGTTGAGGGTTGAGACCTTGCCTGAATAATTCAGATGTAAGAGTGCTTTTCCCTTGTTAGGTGGGAGTATTTTACAAGGGATTCAGACACCCTGTTTGCCTTAGTTTGTTCCATCTTGTGATGGGACAGAAAGGTCCCAGGACTGGAGCCCTGAGACCAGGCTTCTAGGCCCAGATCTGCCGCTAACTCCAGGTGTGACCTTGAACAACTCACTTCTCCCCCTCTGGGACTCAGTTTCCTCACCTTCAGGGCAGCGCGTTTGGCTAGATGCTCTTTGTGAATGAATTGACTTCTCGCTGTCCCAGGCCTGTAACTTGGTTCTCTGATCCGGCATTTTCTCTCCCATCTCAGCCTCCACGAGAGATCTTTTGCTTTCGTAATACTTGGGAGGAGGGCTTACTTTAGGATGCGTTCAGTCACATTAGAGCATCCAGGCTGTGGGCCTGGACGGGCGTGGGAGAGTCGTGGGCCCCACACCTCTGGTGCCAGGCCCTGGGCCTGTGCTGTGGGAGGGAAGGGCCAGCTCACCACCAGTTTGTTCTTGTCCCCATTCCCACTGCACAGAGGAAGAGTACGATGAAGATGCTCAGGTAGTGGAAGATGAGGAGGACGAGGAGGAGGAGGAGGAAGGTGAAGAGGAGGATGTGAGTGGAGAGGAAGAGGTGAGAGGTTGGGCTGGGCAGGGAACCGTCTCTCAGAGCCCCCCTCACTTACCCTGCTGCCTCTGAGTCAGTCCCACTAACTGCCTCAGTGATCCGCCTCGGCAGCCGGGAGCCCTGGCTGGGAATTGAACCCACTTCAGGGCCTGTTACTGGGTTGGTCTGGGAGAGGCAAGCCTTGCAGCTGGCCCTGGAAAAGAAAGAGGGAGGGGATTCATCTGCTGGGGCAAGCCTGGCACTTGTTTCCACATGAAAATTAGTTCCTGTAGAATCCACATCCCCTTTTTCTACCTCTTTGCATTAGTATGTTAATTCAGATATTCAGTGAGCACTGACAGTGTGCTAGGGAAAATCAAAGACTGCCTTGAACTGGTGGGTAATAGGATAAGACACTGCTGGATTCCACATCAGAGGGTGACAAGGGTCCCCTGTACACAGTGGATAGTGCCATTATCCAAACACTGTCTGGCATCATTTTTTAACAAGGTCTGGGATGTGTCTGTGACGGGGTGGATCCCAGCTTCTACCACTTGCTAGCTGGGTGTCCCTGGACAAGTTCCTTGACCTTCTGAACCTATTTCCTCATCTGTACAATAGGTGTCATTTTACAGCTGGGTTGTAAATAGGGATCAACTCACTGGCTTAAGAGGATAAAGTAATTTGTAAGTAAAATGTTTAAGGACAAGGGAGTGTTTGCCCACTTACTATTTTAGGCTTTCACACCCTTCTCCCAGGTCCTGGCTCTGTGTGCTGGGTTTTGTGTTTGGACGTTCTGAGTCTTTCTATAGCAGAGTCATTTTCCCTGGCTTTTCAGATTTCTAAATCAACTCTTGCTAATTGCAAAACTTAGACCGAGAGAGGTTTAAAATGATGACAGCATGGACAAGGTACCTGCCTTCTCCCCCAGTTCCCTGTCTCCCTCCATCAAGGGCACAGATACCTGTCTGCCACACAGACCTGCTCAGGCGGGATCTCCCAGCCAGCCCCCCACAAGCTGGGGAGAGGCAGGTCGGGGTTAGTGAGAAAACTGGTGAGATAGGCTTGGTTCCCGTCAAGTTGTGCTGCTGGGTGTCTCTTCTACCCAGGTGTAGGCTGCTAGGCTCACCTCTGAAGAATATTGTGTGTTTTAAAAATAGAGACCTAGCAGAATAGGCCCCCCCTAGGACAGGGCAAGTAAGTCATGCTGGCTAATGGATTTTTCGTCTTGCTCTTCCTGTCAGGAGCCGCCAACATGTAGAGGTTGTTTTTGGTTTGGGGTTGGTTTTTTGTTGTGGTGGTGGTTTTAGTAATCTCACTGAGTATCTGCAAATTTCCAGCTTCCAGTAAAGGAGCGCTCGCACACGCACACACACACACACACACGCACACACACACACTCTTAGCAAACAGACTGATTAAGGAACTATTTGGTGACATTATGAAAGGATATTTCCCTTGACAAAAAGAAGTCTATTGCCAAGTTCTTATTAAACAGTGGGCTGCCTGGTACTTTAGGAACAGTGTTCATGCAGAGATTCAACTAGCCTGGATCTACCGGACCAGCGTGAAGCGTGGTCCTGTGTTGAGGGTGAATTCACACCCCTTGCTGAATCTCACGGAGCTGGGAGTGATGTCCTGGGCAGGGGGTGAGAATTGTATTTTTCCTCCCTCCAAGTGACCCAAGTTTGCAAGACGGTGAAGGGGCTGCACTCACCCACAGACTGGGGTCTGGACTGGGGTCTTCTCTTGAAGCCAAAACTAGAGTGAGGACAGATGAAAGCTCGGCCTACTTCACACGATGGAGAGTCGGCTGGGAAACTTGTTCCCCTAGGAGGGCACACTGCGGAGCTGCCTGAGTTATAGGGACTTCAGGTCAGGAATTCTTAACGGGGGATAGAATCCACCCCCCTCTGCTGACATTGTGTGCAGATATGGTGTGTAATGTGGGTATTTTCTAGGGAAGGGGTTCAGAACTTTCTACAGATTCCTAAAGAGGGGGGTCCTTGATACAAAAGAACTTCTGCTTTAGGTTCACCGGTGCGAAGCCGGTCCGTGGGAGCTCTGAGGGGCTGGGGGCGGCCCCTACCTTTCTGAGCTCGGTGTCAGGGAAAGTGGCATCCTCCACGTGTCCCACGGTCGGGGCGTTCCTAATGTCCGGTGTCCATCTTCTCTCCTAGGAGGATGAGGAAGGTTATAACGATGGGGAAGTAGACGATGAGGAAGATGAAGAGGAGCTTGGTGGTACGGCAGCGTTTTTACTCTCCGCGGGTAGCAGGCTGGCCCCCTCAGTTGACAGTAGATGGCCTGGGTCCTGAGGACCTGGCCTTGGTTTGCCAGGGTTGGCAAAGTGTCCTAGACATACGGTCCCCTGCTTTCCCAGCGGGGGGGGGGGGGGGGTTGAGTAGGAGGCGGGATCCGTGTTTAATCTGAATGCCTTTTCCTTACTCTTCCAGAAGAAGAAAGGGGTCAGAAGCGAAAACGAGAACCTGAAGATGAGGGAGAAGACGATGACTAAGTGGAATAACCTATTTTGAAAAATTCCTATTGTGATTTGACTGTTTTTACCCGTACCCCCCCAAATCCCGCTCCCCGAAACTTATTTTTTTCTGATTGTAACGTTGCTGTGGGAACGAGAGGGGAAAAGTGTACTTGGGGTTGTGGGGGGAGGGAGGGGGGAGGGGGTGGAATAAAATACTATTTTTACTGCCACTCTTTATTTTTTTCCCCTACTTTTTCTTTGTGTCTGTTTTGTCCCTGATAAATTTGCGATAGCTGAGTACACACACAAGTGAGCGTTTGTTCCTTACCCTCAAAGAGGACGGTTTGGAGATCTCTGACATTTCCTGGTATTTCCCGAGTCTCTTGAGTTGGTTGGAAGGCCATGGCTGGCCTCAGTTTGGTTTCTCAAAGCCCAGGAGGGGCTGAGCACCAGCCGCATCTTACCTCTTGTTCTGGTTCTCGTGATTTCCGCATTTCTTGGGCCTGCTAGAGGCAGCCAGCGCCCTGGTTTGTAAATAGCAACCTAAAGGCGTATTTTGGCACTGGTCGGGGGATCTTCCCCGTCTCCCGTCCCCTTTCCCTCTTCACAGATGGCGGTGGGCTCCACTGTCCGAAGAAGACTCTGGTGTCGCTCTTGTGATGAGCCAGAGAGCTGAGAGCAGCAGGCTTCTGAGTTAGGAGTAAAATGGATTTGGTAATTCTAATTAAAAGAGAAGAAGCAAACCCTCAAACTTCAACCTCTTTCAAAGATTAAAAACAAAACTGTCCTATCTTGTTCTGTAAAATATTAGAACGCTTTGTTTTACAAAATGACAAGAGAATTCTTCTACATGTCCTTCTGTGCTTAGACCATTTTTACAAACCTAAGCACAGGAGACGCTGCTGCATGTCGGCTGGGTTTTTTTTTCATACACCCGAGCACGGAAAAACTAACGCAAAATTGTATTTTCTTACCTAGTGGAAATCTGAAATGACTGCAAATTCCTAGCGAATGTACAGGTTTGCTTTCCTGTCCCTCTTCTGGATTGCTTTTGAAGTGACGTGTGATTCCTTAGCCCGTGTTTCATCTGTATAAAAGAACATCTGCACCGGTTTTCCTCCCCCTCAGAAGAGCCAAACTTTGAGTTTTATGTCTGTTTGTCATTGATAAATTTCAATAAATCTTTTTATACAATTTTTTTGGGGGTGGCTTCTTTGAGTCCAACAGGTCACTGATCTAGGATGAATTCCAGATAACCTGCTAGCTGATGGGGGTGGAGGGGTGAGCTTCACATTGGTTACCTGACAAAATCGTCTTTCTTACAGGATATATAACCTGATACACTAAGTTTGGATACTTCGGGTCTCAACTTGAGACTCAGTGGTGTGCTATCTTCATTAAAAACTTCATTTGGGTGGGGAAGTGGGGGTGGTGATGTAAAGAGAGAAAGATATAAAAAGAGTTATTAAAAAACACTCACCAGGAAGGCCAGCCTTGGGACCGTACTTTGAATATCTTCCATCGTTTTGTTGTTCAGACTAAAAAGAATACAGGAAAACCTGAGGAATGTACAAAACAAATTTGTTCCTTTTTTCACTTAACGTTAATTATAATTTCTCTACCTCTAAAGAGTCTTCACAAGCATGTATCTGAAATGGCTATGTAGTAGTCCATTAACTATTCTGATTTGCTTAATTCTAACCAAACGGTAAGATGTTTGGGTTATTTCCAACTTACCACTAGACATTCTGTTATACTTTGCAGAGTCACTACACCAAAAGGTGACATTTATAAGGCTCATGTGCAAGGTTCCATGTTTTCCAGAAGGGTTATACCAATATACCGTGGTAATTTATACCCATATATTCATTCTCAGCCGTATGGCCTTGAACCCGACAGCAAGCCCTAGATCCTGTGTAATTCCAGCAGAATGAAGTGTTCTCAGGAGAGACTGACCCACCCCACCCCCTGGGTGGCACCCTGACACCTACTGCCCTCTTCTTTGGAGCAGACAGACACCCTCTGGCTCCAGGTGTAGGCTTGGGAGGTGGCCTTGAGGCCAGGTCCTATGCTAGGCATCAGGACTATGAGGACGAACTGGCCAGGCATGCTCTGACCCTCCCAGAGCTGGTGAAGGAACATGGCAGTGGAGTGAAATCCAGAGGCACTCAAGCCTGGACTCAGGTTTTCTGGCCCTGACTCCATGGGGACTTTAAGGATTGGTTAACTTCACGTAGATATGGAGATAAATGCTATAAAATGTAAGGTAAAATGGGTGATGAGGGATGGGTTCATGCTGATGGGACCAAGGGAGGAAAACCCTATCTATGTCAGTCATATCAAGCAGTTACATCAGCACCTGAGATACGGTCTTGTGCCCATTTTACTGAGGAGGAAAACCTAGGTCCAGTGACTTGGAGGTAAGAAGAGGGGGAGGCAGGGTTAAACCTGTTTGGGCTATTTCCATTTCATCGAACTTAGTCACGAATGGCAAGGAGGAGGGGGAAGCTCATCCAGAGGAGGAGAGGCAGTAAGAGCTGACCTTTATTGAGTTCTTGTTGTGTGCCGGGTATCATGCTTTACGTGCAGCATCTCATTCATTTGAGATGAATCCTCACAACCTCCTTAGGTGGGTGCCATCGCCCTTGTTATACAGGTGGCTCAGAATGTGATTGGCCCAAGGTCCTGCAGCCCGAAAAGAGCAGCATCAGTAATAAACTAGGGGTGTGTGGTTCCAGCACCAGCCCTCTTGCCTTCTACTAGAGTGCCTCCTGTCGACTCCTCCCCCAGCTGCAACCACCTGTGTGGGCCAGCTGTGTTGAAGCAGTTCCTCACCCCCTGCCCAGCACAGCCCCGGTGACAGGTTTCCCCACCGGGTCTAGCGAATGCCATAGGATGGACCCCTGAAATGGAAGGGCCCTTAGAAACCACCTAGTCATCAACCAGCCCTCTCATTTGATGAAAGAGGAAACCAAAACCCAGGGAGCGTAAGTGACGTGCCCAAGGTCACCCCGCAAGGCAGTGCCAGAGCCCAGCTGGAGCCCAGGACTCCCATTCCTGGGCTTCTGAAGCACCACATCTCTCGCAGCTGCACCGTGTGGCTGCAGGGAAGCCAGCTGTCATGAGATGCAGAAGGCACACAGTGTAGTGTCTTCCAGAAAACAACCAAGCCTTGGGGGGACAGGGTGTAGTGAATGCATGGCACATCTCTCTGTCTCATGTGGCTTTGGAGTGCATCCTATGTTTTTAACTATTCACAGTGGGTAGTATCTGAGATTGATAATCCCTGAAAAGGGTGTGCATTTCTTGGTAATGCGATGATTCTTGATCATGAGTTCCTACTCTGTGTCATGTGCTATATCCATTGCCTCCCTCATCCTCGTACAGATTTCATAGATGTAACCAAGGCTCAGAGAGATGAGACAACTAGCCTCAAACCTATGTCTTTCTGATGCAAGAGACCTTGTTCTCATCCACTGTGTTGAAAGAGCCAGGCAGATGAGGGAAGAGGGGATGAGCAATTCAGTTTGTCTCATTTGCTGACTTGAAAAGGCTGTTTTTATCCTGATTCAGAAACTCATTGTTCTTGGTTGGAAGGATTCCCAGTGGATCCCTAATAAAGCGGCTTTGGATAATGGCTGACCTGAGTCCCTGGACCAGCCCTTGGACAGGCCCCTGTGGCCGGCTGGACCCAGGGGTGAGCGGGGCCAAGGAGAGGGCTAGAGATGGTGGGACAGATGAGGGCAGGTCTGAGGCTGAATCGGCCTGAGGCCCTCAAGATAGCCACGAATATGCCAGCAAGGGGAGAGACTGGAGAAAGATTCAAACCTGATGGGGCATCTGTAGACTGCTAACTGTCTCTGACTTTAGGAGCTGATGAAGGAGACATCAGTGTAGTTGCCGGCCAAGCGTCAGTTGCTCTTGGTCTGGCAACAACACTACAGGGGCCGCTGGAAGGACTCACATGGATATGGACCACTCCCGTTCCTGAAGCTCAGATGGGGCTTACCCACCGCTCTGGCTCTTGGGGTGAGCAGGTGACACTGTCCTGGCCAGTCAGGATATTCCCAAACTTTGACCATAGTGACTGGTACAAGGAGGAGCCTGGAACCCAAACTGGTTAAATGAGGCTTGGTCCCTGGGATTTGGAAAATGAGAAACCTCCTACTGGGGGTACGGGGCTGGGAGGATGGAGGCACATCCCTTGGAGAGAACCTCTAGATGTTTCCATTTCAGCCTGAGAGAGTCCTGACTAACACAGTGAAGTGAGGACATCAGCACACATTTAGAACTTATTGTTTGCTGGGCATTGTACATTATTTTGCTCGTTTCTCATAATGTCCTATCTGGTAGTCATTATTATCCCCATTTCGAAGATTGAGCACATATATAAGTACTTGATAAATATTAGCTGCTCGGTGACAGGCACACAATAAACACTTTATAAAAATCAGCCTAGTGTTTCCCAAATTTCCCTGATAAGAATCCCTGGGGCTTGTCAGACTGCCAGGTCTCACTCCTGGGAATTCTGCTTCAGTGGCTCTGAGGCGGTGCCCAGGAATCTGTGTTTTAACAAGTGCCCAGAGGATTCTCATCATCGAGGACATCTGGGAAATGTATTCCACTCAACCCCCACCACAGCCTACTGAGGAAGGTATTACAGCCATTTTTATTTAAAGTTGAGGAAAGTGAGGCTCAAGAGAGGTTTATAACCTGCCCAAGCTGACACAGGTGGTGAGTGACAGAGCTGGGGTTTGAACCTGGGTCTACGTGACGTTCACACTCCTTGGGGAAAAGGGATGATAATGACTGCCTGTGTATCTCACAGATTGTGAGATGATGCAAAAGGTTGAAAGAACATGGCAAAGTGGAAAGTGAAAACCACTACGGAGAGAGAGAAATGGCTGTTTATGAAAAAGAAGCCCAAGCAACTCAAATATTTTCTCTATCCAGGGAAAAACAGAAGTCCTAAAAGCCACTTGGTAATTAAGATAATCTACGTGGAAGTTCTTTTCCCTCCCTTTAAAATTTACATGGTAAGAAGATTCACTCTTTGTATCAACCACCACAGTCATGCTAGATCTTAGTTTGTAGAATATCTTAGTTGTAAAAAGAAATGGATTTGCACTCCGGGGGGTATCCTAAGTCTCGCTGATGGCCTTTTGAAGGTGTTACAAGTTTTGGCCAAGGCTCGCAAGACCTAGACTCTCATCTTTGCTCTGAGACTAACAGCTGGGTAATTGCAGACAGGCCACCTTTACATCCTGTGAGAAGAGTGATGCAGACTGCATGACTCTGACAGCCTCAGTCGATAGTTTGTTACATTCTTTCCCTCCCTGCCCTGAGGCTCTACTTAGGGCTTTGTTGAATGTGCAGTTTAGGAAAGGCATTCCCTGGTAAAAACTTCGAGGTGACAGAAGGGTTAATGTGGGAGAAACAGCCTTCCTGCTGAGGCAGGAGCTCTCTGATGACTTTCTAAGGTCCCAACGAGTAGACAGCCCAGTCTATACCCACCCACAATTGCCTGGGTCATCCAGCTCGGCCAATAAGGAAGCAGAGAGAAAACTAATCTGAACTGGGTGCCCAGAGCTCGACACGGGTGCTCTCATTTCATTCTTGTTGTAGAATCTCCCTTGAGGTATTTATTATTCTCCCCACTTTCCAGATGAATACGCTGAGGTTCAGAGACATTACGTCATCTGCTAAACATATACAGCCCAGGAAGGCATGAGCTGCATCAGAACCCCTAGCTTCCTGGCCCGAAATACGGAAGTGTTTCCTCAATCCTCAGGTCCTGTGAAGCCTACAATGAAGTGCAGGGAGATTCATCTCCTCCAGATCTTGGTGGACTAATTTCATACCTTTTCTCAAGAATCTAGCTGTCAGGCCTAGCACACTCCTCCCACTCATCTCTGCAGTTCTCCAGACTTCTACATCTGACAAAATCAGCCTCGCCATGGTCCCTGGGAACAGATGTCTTACGACAAGAATGATCTGAACCTCAGGAACAAGGAGGATGGATCGCTACCTCTGGAGAGAGGGACCCTAGATGTTTTGAAGGATCAACAGCACCTCCTTCTAATGCTTGAAAAATGGAAGAGACAGCAAGGCTGGTGGTACCATCCTGGGCTAGAGCTGGGAGGCCTGTGTGACTGGGGACGAGCCACCTCCCTGGAGTGTGTACCTCCCAGAAGTGTAAGGAGATACAGAGATGATAGAACTGGTCCAGTGGAGAGGGAGGCATCAATGATGTAGAAGAGACAGAATCTGGGAGAAAATCAGAGGCCTGGGATCCTGTAACAGAAGCTTAGCCTTTGGTAGAGGAAAGGACACTTCTTCCTTTGCGACAGGAAAGAAGGGAGAGAAAGGTTATGGGTGCAGGTGGGTGGGTAGCTTTGGTGTAGGGACGAAGGTAGAGTTCCATCGGCTTTTGAAGGACATACGAGCCAAGGTCACCAGTGGGGTATGGGGTCAGAGAGGGGCAGAAAGGGAGTAGTTGTTTGAAGAGAGACAAGAAGGTATGAGACGTTGTTCTGGGGGCTAGGTAAACCACCACCCCTGGGAAGCCTGGTGGGGGGGGTGGGTGAACGCCTATTTACCTGCAACAGATGACCCCGACTTTAAAGGAGGACCTGTCAGCATGGCTCAGCTGCTAGAGTGCAGGCATCAAGGTGGCAGACAGTTGTGTTTAACTAGCCAGACGATTGTAAGGCACACAGCGTGAGGCAAAGAAGACGGGGTGTTTAGAAAGTTGTAAGAGTGGACCGTGTGTCCTAAATTGGCTAAAGAGGGAAGTGAGTCATGACGGAGAGTGAGTGAGAAATCAGGAGACGGTCGGTAGATTGGAGAATGGCTGGAGCTGAAGGATTGTTGGGATGGGAGCACCAAGGTAGGTGAGTGGCAAGAAGAAGAGGCAGTGGTCAGAGAGTGGAGGTGTCCAAGGTGGTGCACTTATTGGTGAGAAGGTCAAAGAAATGACCATGTAGGTAGGATGGAGAAGCATGTCTTCATTGGAGGTGTGGAAGTGAGGAGTCTGCAGAACTGAGAGCCCAAGGTATTAGATGGCTCTTTTTTATTTTTTTAACTGTTAGCTTTTTTTTTGTTTGTTTTTTGTTTTTTCTGCCACACCACGAGGCATGCGGGATCGTAATTCCCTGACCAGGGATCAAACCTGTGCCCCCTGCAGTGGAAGCGCAGACTTCTAACCACTGGACCACCAGGGAGGTTATTGAAGTTGCCAAGAATGACAACAGGAACAATAATAGGAAAAAAGATGATAAACCAACTGCTAGAGCCCTCACTAATGAGGAGGCAGATGACAGCAACAAAGAGGTGGACGTGACTCTAAAAGAGGCAGGAGGAGAAATGGAAGCGGTGATGGGGAACGAGAATAATTCTCCAGTTCCATGAGGAGGGGGCCAGCCTGCCCTGTGGCCTCCTCCTGAGAAGACTGCAGGGGAAGTGGCGTCATTAGGCTTCAGTTAGGATAAGAGACGAGGCCCATCAGCTGCTTTCTGACGGACCATACACGCTTCCAGAAAGACTGAGGAGGGGAAGAGCGTGGGAAACAGCCCTGGCTCTCCCTGACACAACCTCCACGTACTTTCAGGTTGGTGGGGGGGGCAGGGCTAAGGCAGGAGAGAAGGCTGGGTCTTTTCCATTCTGGTGCTTGTGGGAGTCCACAGAGGAGCTGGCTGTCTTGTGTTGTTCGTTGTCTCAGATTCTTTGGAGCTCGCTGGCTTCTCCTCTCAGGGGCTGCCAACTCCCTGTGACCCCACACCCCTGACATCTCTGTTCTAGCCGGATAGAGGTGGTGATCTCTGTCTGTTGACTTAGCCCCACCCACCCTGGCAAGATGCTGGCTGATTGAGCATCCAGATATGCAATCCATTGGCCAAATGTCTAAGCCAGATGTCCCCTCTTACTTGCACACCTTTGGCCAGTGTTCCAACTTTATCAGTGGGGTTCAGATGGTAGGGAGGAAAGCAGGAAACACCACCATGGCCTGCCCCTCTGGGTCCTAGCCCCTCACAGAGTATACAACAGGCATATTGGAGAATTGCAGCAAAGGCTCCTTTGTCACTCAGATATAATGGCAGCTCTGGGGCCTCAGTCATTCAGTAGATTCTGCTGCTCTCTGCACACCCCACGTTCCTCTCCCCAGGCAAAAATAAGCTGCCTGAGCTGCTTAGTCATGGGCAGTAGGGAACCTCACTTATTGGTCAGGTTCTGGCCTGGACACCAACCCCTGCTTCATTCGTCTGGCTGTGGGGGCTCCAGCTGTAATTTATAAGCCCTAAGGACTGTGTAGAAAGAGCTGCCTGGGCACAGAGAGTCCCATACAGGATTCACTGAAAGAGGAACACACCAAGACACACCGTAATCAAAATGAGAAAAATTAAAGACAAAGAGAGAATACTAAAAACAGCAAGGGAAAAGCAACAAATAACATACAAGGGAACTCCCATAAGGCTATCAGCTGATTTTTCAGCAGAAACTCTGCAGGCCAAAAGAGAATGCCATGATATGTTTAAAATCACGAAAGAAAAAAGCCTACAACCAAGAATACTCTACCCAGCAAGGCTCTCAGTCAGATTTGATGGAGAAATCATAAGCTTTACAGACAAGCAGAAACTAAAAGAATTCAGCACCACCAAGCCAGGTTTCCAACAAATGTTGAAGGAACTTCTCTAGGCAAAAAAGAAAAGGCCACATTAGAAACAAGAAGATTACAAAATAGAAAAGCTTACCAGTAAAGACAAACATACAGTAAAGGTAGGAAATCATTCAAAACAAAGCTAGCAGGGAGATTAAAAGACAAAAGTAGTAAAATCATTTGTATCCACAATAAGCAGTTAAGGGATACACAAAACAGTGAGTTGTAAAATATGATATCAAAAACAGTAATCAGGGCTTCCCTGGTGGTGCAGTGGTTGAGAGTCCGCCTGCCAATGCAGGGGACACGGGTTCGTGCCCCGGTCCGGGAAGATCCCACATGCCGCGGAGCGGCTGGGCCAGCGAGCCATGGCCGCTGAGCCTGCGCGTCCGGAGCCTGTGCTCCGCAACGGGAGAGGCCACAACAGTGAGAGGCCCGCGTACCGCAAAAACAACAACAACAACAACAACAACAAAAAACCAGTAATCATGAGGGGGAAGGTAGTACAAAAGCAGGGTATTTAAAATGTATTTGAAATTAAAAGGTCAGCAACTTAAAACAATCATGTATATATAGAGACTACTACACAGAAACCTCATGGTAACTGCAACCCAAAAACCTATAATAGATAGACACACAGAAAAGAAAAAGGAAGCCACACTAAAGAAGCTCATCAAATCATACGAGAGGAGAACAAAAGGAAAAAAAAAAAAAAGGCCTACAAAAACAAATCAAAAACAATTAACAAAATGGCAATAAGAACATATATATTGATAATTACCTTAAATTTAGTCCATAAATGGACTAAATGCTCCAACCAAAAGACACAGACTGGTTAAATGGATACAAAACAAAGACTCATATATATGCTGCCTACAAGAGACTCACTTCAGATCTAGAGATACACACGGGCTGAAAGTGAGGGGATGGAAAAAGGTATTTTACAAAAATGGAAATCAAAAGAAAGCCAGAGTAGCAATACTTGTATCAGACAAAATAGACTTTAAAATAAAGACTGTTACAAGAGACAAAGGACACTACATAATGATCACAGGATCAATCCAAAAAGAAGATATAACAATTGTAAATATATATGCTCCCAACATAGGAGCACCTCAATATAGAAGGCAAATATTAACAGACATAAGAGGAGAAACGCACTAATAGTAGGGGTCTTTAAAACCCCACTTACATCAAGGGACAGCTCAATGGACAGATCATCCACACAGAAAATCAATAAGGAAACATAGGCCTTAAATGACACATTAGACCAAATGGACTTAATTGATTTTTATAGAGCATTCTATCTGAAAGCAGCAGAATACACATTCTTTTCAAGTGCACATGAAACATTCTCCAAGATAGAGAACATGCTGGGTCACAAAACAAGGCTTGGTAAATTTAAGAAAACTGAAATCATATCAAGCATCTTTTCCAACCACAACACTATGAGGCTAGAAATCAACTGCAAGAAAAAACTGCAGAAAGCACAAATACGTGGAGGCTAAACAATATGCTACTAAACAACCAATGCATCACTGAAGAAATCAGAAAGGAAATCAAGAAAATATCTAAAGACAAATGAAAATGAAAACATGATGATCTAAAACCTATGGGACACAGCAAAAGCAGTTCTAAGAGAAAAGTTTACCTCAGGAAAAAAAGAAAAATCTCAAATAAACAACCTAACCCTACACCCTAAGCAACTAGAGAAAGAACAAACAAAGCCCAAAGTTAGTAGAAGGAAAGAAATCATAAAGATCACACCAGAAATAAATGAATAGACACTAAAGAAAAATAGAAAAGATAAATGAAATAAGGTAGTTCTTTGAAAAGATAAACAAAATTGATAAACCTAGCCAAACTCACCAAGAAAAAAAAGGAAGAGGGCCCAAATCAAAAAAGTCAGAAATGAAAAAGGAGAAGTTACAACCAACACCACAGAAATACAAAGATCATACGAGACTACTATGAACAACTATATGCCAATAAAATGGACAACCTAGAAGAAATGGACAAATTTTTAGAAAGGTACAATCTTCTAAGACTGAACCAGGAAGAAATAGAAAATATGAACAGACCAATTACCATACTGAAATTGAATCAGAAATTTTAAAATTCCAAACAAACAAAGGTCCAGGACCAGACGGTTTTACAGGTAAATTCTAATGAATATTTAGAGAAGAGTTAGTGCCTTAATAGAGTTAACATCCTTCTGAAACTATTCCAAAAATTGCAGAGGAAAGAACATTTCTGAACTCATTCAATCAGGCCACCATTACCCTGATACCAAAACCAGACAACAGTAGCACACACAAAAAAGAAAATTACAGGCCAGTATCACTGATGAACATAGATGCAAAAGTCCTCAACCAAATACTAGCAAACCAAATCCAACAATATATTTAAAGGATCATACACCATGATCAAGTGGGATTTATCCCAGGGATGCAAGGAGTTTTCAATATCCACAAATCGATCAATGTGATACTCCACATTAACAAACTGAAGAATAAAAAACATATGATCCTCTCAATAAATGTAGAAAAAGCTTCTGATAAAATTCAACATCCATTTATGATAAAAATTCTTCAAAAAGTGAGCAGAGAGGGACTTCCCTGGTGGCACAGTGGTTAAGAATCTGCCTGCCAATGCAGGGGACACAGGTTTGATCCTTGGTCCAGTAAGATCCCACATGCCACGGAGCAACAAACCCCATGCGACACAACTACTGAAGCCCATGCACCCTACAGCCCGCGAGCCACAACTACTGTGCCTGCATGCTGCAACTACTGAAGCCCATGTGCCTAGAACCTGTGCTCCACAACAAGAGAAGCCACTGCAATCAGAAGCCCATGCACTGCAACGAAGAGTAGCCCCTGCTCGCTGCAACTAGAGAAAGTCCACATGCAGCAACAAAGACTAAATGCAGCCAAAAAAAAAAGTGGGCATAGAGACAACATACCTCAACATAATAAAGGCCATATATGACAAACCCACAGCTAACATCATACTTAGCGGTGAAAAGCTGAAAGCATTTCCTCTAATATCAGGAACAAGACAAGGATGCTCACTCTCACCACTTTTATTCAACATAGTTTTGTAAGTCCTAGACACAGCAATCAGAGAAGAAAAAGAAATAGAAGGAATCCAAATTGGTAAAGAAGTAAAACTGCCACTGTTGGCAGATGACATGATCCTATACATAGAAAATCCTAGAGATGCTGCCAGAAAACTACTAGAGCTCATCAATGAATTCTGTAAAATTACGATACAAAATAAATATACAGAAATCTGTTGCATTTCTATACACCAACAATGAAATATCAAAAAGAGAAATTAAGGAAACAATCCCATTTACCATCACATCAAAAAGAATAAAATACCTAGGAATAAACCTACCTAAGGAGGCAAAAGACCTGTACTCTGAAAACTATAAGATGCTGATGAAAGAAACTGAAGATGACACAAACAGATGGAAAGATATACCATGTTCTTGGATTGGAAGAAACAATCTTGTTAAAATGACCATATGCAAGGCAATCTACAGATTTAATGCAATCCCTATCAAATCACCAATGGTTAATTATAGAATCTAAATGGCAAATATGTGAGTGGTTAATGTACAATTTTTTCATGTTGTCTGTATGTATGAAAAATTTCAGGATGAAATAATGAAGCAGAAGATAACATGTGACACAGCCTCTCAGGCTCCTAACAGCCCCTCCCGCTCTTACAGTAGGTTCCAATAATATTTAATTGCGTCTTGCGGCGTTCTGACTTAAAACTCATCTGTAAGCTACCAGGTCCCTTGATTCAGCCAAGTCCCTCTGCGCTCCTTCCTCTCTGAGATAAAGCACCAGGCAGAGGGGGATGGGGGATTGGACTGGAAGGACCCCTGAAAGCGATGGCCTCACCTAGAAAAGAGGTTGGGACCTGAACTATCACAGACGCCCCGGGACCCTTACGGCAGAATCGAGGGAGACAGTTAGGAAGTGGTACCTGCTGCCTCAAGTGTTGTGGTCCCTAAGCTAAACCTGGTCACCTCTTTTGAGCAAAGAGCCCTGGGATATGAAGAAAAGGAGACAACAGTCATACACCCAGCCGTGTGGATGAAAGGCTCTTGGTGCTGCAGCCAGGAGTCACTGCTGTGCCTCTGAGGTGGGACAGCTAACTTCAGCACACCGGTCCACAAGAGACCTCCCAGCTCGACATAATATCAAATGGCGAAAATCTCCCAGAGATCTCCATGTCAACAACAGCACCCAGCTTCACTCAACGACCAGCAAGCTACAGTGCTGGACATCCTGTGCCAAACAACTAGCAAGACAGGAACACAATTCCACCCATTAGCAGAGAGGCTGCCTAAAATCATAAGTCCACAGACACCCCAAAACACACCACCAGATGTGGACCTGCCCACCAGAAAGACAACATGCAGCCTCATCCACCAGAACACAGGCACTAGTCCCTTCCACCAGGAAGCCTACACAACCCACTGAACCAACCTTAGCCACTGGGGACAGACACCAAAAACAACGGGAACTACCAACCCGCAGCCTGCAAAAAGGAGACCCCAAACACAGTAAGATAAGCAAAATGAGAAGACAGAAAAACACACTGTAGGTAAAGGAGCAAGATAAAAACCCACCAGACCTAACAAATGAAGAGGAAAT
>NW_021703778.1:71361680-71381466 GCF_005190385.1 Monodon monoceros | reverse complement strand
GCCAAGACACATATTAATCAAACTGTCAAAAATTAAATACAAAGAAAGCATATTAAAAGCAGCAAGGGAAAAACAACAAATAACACACAAGGGAATCCCCATAAGGTTAACGGCTGATCTTTCAGCAGAAACTCTGCAAGCCAGAAGGGAGTGGCTGGACATATTTAAAGTGATGAAGGAGAAAAACCTGCAACCAAGATTACTCTACCCAGCAAGGATCTCATTCAGATTTGATGGAGAAATTAAAACCTTTACAGACAAGCAAAAGCTGAGAGAGTTCAGCACCACCAAACCAGCTTTACAACAAATGCTAAAGGAACTTCTCTAGGCAAGGAACACAAGAGAAGGAAAAGACCTACAATAAGGAACCCAAAACAATCAAGAAAATGGGAATAGGAACATACATTTCGATAATTACCTTAAATGTAAATGGATTAAATGCTCCCACCAAAAGACACAGATTGGCTGAATGGATACAAAAACAAGACCCATATATATGCTGTCTACAAGAGACCCACTTCAGACCTAGAGACACATACAGACTGAAAGTAAGGGGATGGAAAAAGATATTCCATGCAAATGGAAACCAAAAGAAAGCTGGAGTAGCAATTCTCATATCAGACAAAATAGACTTTAAAATAAAGACTATTAGAAGAGACAAAGAAGGACACTACACAATGATCAAGCAATCGATCCAAGAAGATATAACAATTGTAAATATTTATGCACCCAACATAGGAGCACCTCAATACATAAGGCAAATACTATCAGCCATAAAAGGGGAAATCGACAGTAACACATTCATAGTAGGGGACTATAACACCCCACTTTCACCAATGGACAGATCATCCAAAATGAAAATAAATAAGGAAACACAAGCTTTAAATGATACATTAAACAAGATGGACTTAATTGATATTTATAGGACATTCCATCCAAAAACAACAGAACACACATTTTTCTCAAGTGCTCATGGAACATTCTCCAGGATAGATCATATCTTGGGTCACAAATCAAGCCTTGGTAAATTTAAGAAAATTGAAATTGTATCAAGTATCTTTTCCGACCACAGCGCTATGAGACTAGATATCAATTACAGGAAAAGATCTGTAAAAAAAAAAAAAAAAAAAAAAGAAACGAAGACCCAACACAGCCATAAATAAATAAATAAATAAATAAGAATTTTTACAGATGTGCAATAAAAACTTATGCATCCTCCAATTACTCAGTTCCTATGTGCTACCCTACTGATGACACACTTGCATCACTTTTTAAATTACTTCTAAGATATTTTTCAAAAAGGAATATATCATAACTACCCCCCTTCTTTACACAAAAGTTAGCATTAAGAGCATGATCTCTGAAGCCAGATTGCCCATGTTTAAACCCCAGTTCTTCCACAAATTAGCTGTGACTTTAAGCAAGTTTCATAACCTCTTAGTGCCTCAGTTTCCTCACCTTTATAATAAGGTTGTCTCATATGGTTATTTGAGGATTAGATGAGCAAATATATGTATGAAGCACTTAGGACAGGGCCTGGCACACAGTGAGCCACCTATATGTGACATGTGGTGCTGTCACCATAGGGAGGTGTGGTATCAGAAGTCTAAGTGTGTGGGCTCTGGAGTGAGACTGCCCAAGATCAAATCTTACTTCCTTACATGTGAAATGTAGAAAATAATAGTACTTACCCTCACAGGGTCGTTGTGAGATTGAAATGGACAGTGCCTCACACTGGGTAAGCATGGCTGTATTTCCTCAGGTCCAAGATGCCACATATGTAAGACACATCATTATTTTATGGACTAGGAAAGAAAAAAAAATCCAATTAAATTATGACATGCCTTTGACTATAACACACCCTCATTTCAAGTACGTCACAAAGTGAAAAAATGCACATCCTAGAACTGATGAAATATGGGATACAAGTGTTAGCTATTACACTCTTATTTTCACTTAAAAATACATCTTGGATATCATTCTGTATTGGTGCAAAGAGAGCCTCTCCTTTTTTTTTTTTTTTAAGTGGCTATATAGTAATCCATTGTGTGGTTGAGCCATAAATTATTTAACTGGTCTCCTATTAGTTTCCAGTCTATTGCTGTTACAAACAATACCGCAATGAATAACCTTGCAGACGTGTCATTTTGCAAGCCTGCTAGTCTATCTGTAGGATAAATTTCCAGAACTGGCATTGCTGGGTCAAAGAGCACACGTATTTGAAATTTTGGCAGGTATTCTAAGCTCCAGTTTAAATGGTCAGTCTCATCTCACAAATTCTCACTCTAGAAAGCGATCTTACAGAAATTCTAGCACAAGTTGCAAAGACATATGGAATAACTATAGCAAGAATGTGTGACGTGGAGACATAGTGCAAAGAGCTCTGCAATATAAACTCATCTAAGCCTCACAGTCCTATGAGGCGGGGCTAATTTTCCCCGTTTTACAGTTATGGAGACTGGACACAGAGGGGAAAGCTGCAGAAAGAGGATTGCGCCCAGGCAGCCTGTTTCTAGTCTGTGCTCTTAGCATGATACAAATATACTCTTTTGAAATAGTTAAAAAAAAAAAAAAATTGAGAAGCCTGAATGTTCCGAAGTGAGTTAGTTAATATTATTATCGGGGGGGGGGGATAAATTAGGAGTTTGGGATTAATGAATACACACTACTACTCATAAAACAGGTAACCAACAAGGACCTACTGTATAGCACAGGGAACTATACTCAGTATTTTATAATAACCTACAAGTGAAAAGAATCTGAAAAAGAATATATATATATACATATCTGAAGCACTTTGCTGTACACCTAAAACTAACACAACATTGTAAATAACTATACTTAAATAATATATATATATGTATTGTTATAAATCTTCACTGAGGGAAACAGTGTAACCATGATAAAGAATGAAGTAAATCTTCATACGGCAACCTTAACACATGTCCACAATGTATTGTCTTGTTAAAAAAATTTAAAAGGAGTCTGCAGGGCAGTTAGCACAGGCTGAGGACATTCCAACAGATGTCAGTAGTCATGTATCAATCTGACAGATAGATAATAAAAAGGTCTAGAAGGATAATTAAACAATTAAAGATATTTATTCCAGGGGTTCGTGTCCTGGTCCGGGAAGATCCCACATGCAGCGGAGCGGCTGGCCCCGTGAGCTATGGCCGCTGAGCCTGCGCATCTGGAGCCTGTGCTCCGCAACGGGAGAGGCCACAGCAGTGAGAGGCCCGCGTACCACAAAAAAAAAAGAAAAAAAAAAAGATATTTACTCCAAATCCCCGACTGTGAACGAGTGATAGGGACTTCACTTTGTACACTTCCAAATTATTTGAATGTTTTTACTGAGCCTGTTGTTGTTAGAAGGTCATTTAATTCCAGACAACATTTTCCTTCATCCCTGCACCAATGTCATCAGAAACACCAAGAAATTATTGGGTAAGGACACTACGGACCTTGTGAGTTTAAAAAAAAAAAAAGAAGAACCAACCCAGAGTCAGAGAAATATAGTACTGACCTGTACTACTGTATTACTTGGGAAATGGTTCAGCACTATCGTCTACTAAAGTCACTTATCAAATACTAATAGTATTTAAATGACTACAAGACAGTTCATTTTCCTTTAGCACTTTTCATATTGTTTCCTCCATTTCTAAGTTCTTTTGACCCCCTGGAATCTGCCCGAGCTGACTTGAATTTCTCTTTCACCAGATACCAATTAAAGTAAAATTTAAGATCTTTTACACCAGGATGTGTGGGGGGTGCTGTCTATGAATGATCCTAAAAGGAATCCTTTTTTTTTTGAAAGGTCCAGTCTAGGCTGAGGTGGTGGAGTAGGTCTGAGCACACAGAGCAAAGTCATTGATGATTTCAGGAGAGAGAATTCCCTGGTGGTCCAGTGGGTAGGACTCTGCGCTTCCACAGCAGGGGCTACTCTTCATTGTGGTGCGTGGGCTTCTCATTGCAGTGGCTTCTCTTGTTGCAGAGCATGGGCTCTAGGCGCGTGGGCTTCAGTAGTTGTGGGTCGTGGGCTCTAGAGCACAGGCTCAGTAGTTGTGGTACACGGGCTTAGTTGCTCTGCGACATGTACGATCTTGCCAGACCAGGGATCAAACCCATGTCCCCTGCATTGGCAGGCAGATTCTTAACCACTGTGCCACCAGGGAAGTCCCTAAAGGCAATTTTTAAGGAATCAGTTCTCTACCAGGAAAGCCAAGAAGAGGACTAAAGTTTCATCTTCCTGTAAAGAACTGGGCTGCTGAGGTTCTCAGCAGGAAGCATCTCTTCCAGTCCACCAGACCCTCTGAGGTCCAAGCTGTTCCACTCACTTCAGGCTCTGGATAAAGTTCCCATCAGGGGATCCTAATTTTTCATGCCTCTCTTCTTTTTGTCACCCTTTTCATACTTCTTAAAGTGGTCAGCTCTCCTTCCAACTTCATCTTAGCTTTTCTTTCATTGTTAGCTTTTTTTCTCTTTCATACTTCTGCTGAGAGTTGTTTTGGAGTATGGGGCATTTGGAAAACTTTAGGAGAAAAATGTTCTGCCTCCTTTCTCGTTGATCTAAAAATGTGATGTTCACTGTATCCTGGGAACCCTTTTTTACTGTCCCATTATTATTCTTCCCTGGTATCTCGGAGGTGACTGGAAGGGGTTTCTGGAACTGATATGGTTCCTGAATTCGTAAACTCCCTTTGCGTCCCGAGGTCAGAGGGATCCACACTCTCTGGCCATGGTTGGAACCCTAAAGCTAGAAGTCATATTTGATGCTTTACAACAAAAAGGGACAGAATTTGCTGTCTTCTTTGAGATCTTTCCCATAACTTCTCATCTTCCTAGTGGATATTTGCTACTGGTGCTTTGAGGTTTGTACTTCCTTTCCTTTTCTTTACTTTCCTTATTTAACTAAAACATTGTCTTGGTTTTCTTCTGCTTCACGGTAGTATTCAAAACATCTATTCTTTTCAGCTGTTCTTCCTTCATGATGAAAGGGATCAACTATGGATACTGGAAGAAGCCTGCTTCCTGATCCTGTGTCATTTCAAGAATACGCTTGTGATGGGGTGCCCCCCTCAGGGCCTGCCTCCTCCCCAAGGGGTGGTCCATCCCTCCCTGCCTTTCTTCTCCTTTATGAACCTGCCATCAATTCTCCTGCAAAGCTCAGCATCCAACCCCAAGCCATTTGCTCAGGAAGCTCCCTGTGCAGCCTCAGCCACAAAGCCTCCCCTGCTTTTCACTGGAACTAAAGCACCACTTCCTGGTTGTGACTTTATGTGAAATATATAACTTCCTGGATTGCATCATTTCTGGAGGCCAGCATCTCACCGAACCAACAACTTTCCCATTCAAATTTGTCCTTGTCACCTACAGTGTACTTGGAAGTCAATGCCTGATTTCAGTCCCTCATTCAAAATTTGTTAAGAGTGTGTTAAGTGGGACTTCTCTGGTGGTGCAGTGGTTAAGAATCCGCCTGCCAATACAGGGGACATGGGTTCGAGCCCCGGTCTGGGAAGATCCCACATGCCGCGGAGCAACTAAGCCCATGCGCCACAACTACTGAGCCTGTGCTCTAGATCCCACGAGCCACAACTACTGAGCCCACGTGCCACAACTATTGAAGCCCACAGACCTACAGCCCGTGCTCCGCAACAAGAGAAGCCACCACAATGAGAAGCCCACGCACCACAACGAAGAGTAGCCCCTGCTCACGGCAACTAGAGAAAGCCTGCACACAGCAACGAAGACCCAACTCAGCCAAAAATAAATTAATTAATTAAAAAAAAAAAGAGGGTGTTAAGTGTTCTTATCACAAACAAACAAAAGGACATAAGGAAACTTTGAGAGGTGATGTGTATGTCTATTACCTTGGTTGTGGTAAAGATCTCACAAGTGTGGGCATGTGTCCAAACTCATAAAATTGCACACATTAAATCTGTGTCATTCTTGGTTTATCAGTTAGGCCACAATAGACCTGCTTTAAAATAACTCCAATCTTTTGTAATGCTCTGCAACATCTAGGGATTTTTTTGTATTTTTCAACCAACTCCTATTTTTTTTAACATCTTTATTGGAGTATAATTGCTTTACAATGTTGTGTTAGTTTCTGCTGTTTAATAAAGTAAATCAGCTATATGCATACATGTATCTCCATATTCCCTCCCTCTTGCGTCTCCCTCCCACCCTCCTTATCCTACTCTTTCTCCCATTCTGAGTGTTGTCTTTTCGTATTATTTATAGTTTCCCTTGCTGTGCAAAAGCTTTTACGTTTCATTAGGTCCCGTTTGTTTATTTTTGTTTTCATTTCCATTTCTCTAGGAGGTGGATCAAAAAGGATCTTGCTGTGATTTCTCTCAGAATTTTCATCATTAGTGTATAGGAATGCAAGAGTTTTCTGTGCATTAATTTTGTATCCTGCTACTTTACCAAATTCATTGATTAGCTCTAGTTGTTTTCTGGTAGCATCGTTAGGATTCTCTATGTACAGTATCATGTCATCTGCAAACAGTGACAGCTTTACTTCTTTTCTGATTTGGATTCCTTTTATTTCTTTTTCTTCTCTAATTGCTGTGGCTAAAACTTCCAAAACTATGTTGAATAATAGTGGTGAGAGTGGGCAACCTTGTCTTCTTCCTGATCTTAGTGGAAATGGTTTTGGTTTTTCACCATTGAGAATGATGTTGGCTGTGGGTTTGTCATATATGGCCTTTATTATGTTGAGGTAGGTTCCCTCTGTGCCCACTTTCTGGAGAGTTTTTATCATAAATGGGTGTTGAATTTATCAAAAGCTTTTTCTGCATCTATTGAGATGATCACATGGTTTTTATCCTTCAATTTGTTAATATGGTGTATCACATTGAATGATTTGCGTATATTGAAGAATCCTTGCATTCCTGGGATAAACCCCACTTGAGCATAGTGTATGATCCGTTTAGTGTGCTATTGGATTCTGTTTGCTAGTATTTTGTTGAGGTTTTTTTTTTGTTTGTTTGTTTGTTTTTGGTGGTATGCGGGCCTCTCACTGTTGTGGCCTCTCCCGTTGCGGAGCACAGGCTCTGGACCCACAGGCTCAGCAGCCATGGCTCACGGGCCTAGCCGCTCCACGGCATGTGGGATCTTACCGGACAGGGGCACGAACCCGTGTCCCCTGCATCGGCAGGCGGACTCTCAACCACTGCGCTACCAGGGAAGCCCTTGTTAAGGATTTTTGCATCTATGTTCATCAGTGATATTGGCCTGTAGTTTTCTTTTTTTGTGACATCTTTGTCTGCTTTTGGTATCAGGTTGATGGTGGCCTTGTAGAATGAGTTTGGGAGTGTTCCTTCCTCTTCTATATTTTGGAAGGGTTTGAGAAGGATAGGTGTTAGCTCTTCTCTGAATGTTTGCTAGAATTCACCTGTGAAGCCATCTGGTCCTGGGCTTTTGCTTGTTGGAAGATTTTTAAACACAGTTTTAATTTCATTCCTTGTGATTGGTCTGTTCATATTTTTTATTTCTTCCTAGTTCAGTCTTGGAAGGTTATACCTTTCTAAGAATTTGTCCATTTCTTCCAGGTTGTCCATTTTATTGGCATAGAGTTGCTTGTAGTAGCCTCTTAGGATGCTTTGTATTTCTGCAGTGTCCATTGTAACTTCTCCTTTTTCATTTCTAATTTTATTGATTTGAGTCCTCTCCCTCTTTTTCTTAATGAATCCGGCTGATGGTTTATAAACTTTATCTTCTCAAAGAACCAGCTTTTAGTTTTATTGATCTTTGCTATTGTGTCCTTCTTTTCTTTTTCATTTATTTCTGATCTGATTTTTATGATTTCTTTCCTTTTGCTAACTTTGGGGGTTTTTTTGTTCTTCTTTCTCTAATTGCTTTAGGTGTAAGGTTAAGTTGTTTATTTGAGATGTTTCTTGTTTCTTAAGGTATGCTTGTATAGCTATAAACTTCCCTCTTAGAACTGCTTTTGCTCCATCCCATAGGTTTTGGGTCGTTGTGCTTTCATTGTCATTTCTTTCTAGGTATTTTTTGCTTTCCTCTTTGATTTCTTCAGTGATCTCTTGGTTATTTAGTAGTGTATTGTTTAGCCTCCATGTGTTTGTATTTTTTACAGTTTTTTTTCCTGTAATTGAAATCTAGTCTCATAGCATTGTGGCTGGAAAAGATGCTTGAAATGATTTCAATTTTCTTAAGTTTACTAAGGCTTGATTTGTGACCCAAGATATGGTCTATCCTGGAGCATGTTCCATGAGCACTTGAGAAGAAAGTGTATTCTGTTGTTTTTTGGAGGAATGTCCTATAAATATCAATTAAGTCCATCTTGTTTAATTTGTTCTTTAAAGATTGTGTTTCCTTATTTATTTTCATTTTGGATGATCTGGCCATTGGTGAAAGTGGGGTGTTAGAGTCCCCTACTATGATTGTGTTACTGTTGATTTCCCCTTTAAGGCTGTTAGAATTTGCCTTATGTACTGAGGTGCTCCTACGTTGGGTACATAAATATTTACAATTGTTATATCTTCTTCTTGGAATGATCCCTTGATCATTATGTAATGTCCTTCTTTGTCTCTTCTAATATTCTTTATTTTAAAGTCTATTTTGTCTGAGAATTGCTACTCCAGCTTTCTTTTGATTTCCATTTGCATGGAATATCTTTTTCCATCCCCTTACTTTCAGTCTGTATGTGTCCTTAGGTCTGAAGTGGGTCTCTTGTAGACAGCAAATATATGGGTCTTGTTTTTGTATCCATTCAGCCAGTCTATGTCTTTTGGTTGGAGCATTTAATCCATTTACATTTAAGGTAGTTATTGATATGTATGTTCCTATTACCATTTTCTTAATTGTTTTGGGTTTGTTATTGTAGGTCTTTTCCTTCTCCTGTGTTTCCTGCCTAGAGAAGTTCCTTTAACATTTGATGTACATCTCATTTGGTGGTGCTGAATTCTCTCAGCTTTTGCTTGTCTGTAAAGCTTTTAATTTCTCCGTCAGATCTGAATGAGATCCTTGCTTGGTAGAGTCATCTTGGGTGTAGGTTTTTCCCTTTCATCACTTTAAATATGTCCTGCCCGTCCCTTCTGGCTTGCAGAGTTTCTGCTGAAAGATCAGCTGTTAACCTTATGGCGATTCCCTTGTATGTTATTTGTTGATTTTCCCTCACTGCTTTTAATATCTTTTCTTTGTATTTAAGTTTTGATAGTTTGATTAATATGTGTCTCGGCCTGTTTCTCTTTGGGTTTATCCTGTATGGTACTCTCTATGCTTCCTGGACAGTACTCTCTGTCCTTCCTGGACTTGATTGACTATTTCCTTTCCCATGTTAGGTATGTTTCTGACTATAATTTCTTCAAATATTTTCTCAGACCCCTTTTTATTTTCTTCTTCTTTAGAACCCCTATAATTCGAATGTTGGTGCGTTTAATGTTGTCCCAGAGGTCTCTGAGACTGTCCTCAATTCTTTTCATTCTTTTTTCTTTATTCTGCTCCCTGGCCGTTATTTCCACCATTTTATCTTCCAGCTCACTTATCCGTTCTTCTGCCTCATTTATTCTGCTATTGATTCCTTCTAGAGTATTTTTAATTTCAGTAACTGTGTTGTTCATCACTGTTTGTTTGCTCTTTAGTTCTAGATCCTTGTTAAATGTTTCTTGTATTTTCTCCATTCTGTTTCCGAGATTTTGGGTCATCTTCACTATCATTACTCTGAATTCTTTTTCAGGTAGCTTGCCTATTTCATCTACATTTATTTGGTCTTGTAGGTTTTTACCTTTCTCCTTCATCTGTAACATATTTTTTTGTTGTTTCATTTTTTTCTTTTTTTTGGTAGATGGTGCTATATTCCTTTCTTACTGGTTGTTTGGACTGAGACGTCCAGCCCTGGAGTTTGCAGGCAGTTGGATAGAGTTGGGTCTTGGTGCTGAGATGAGGACCTCCGGGAAGCCTAACTCCTATAAATATTCCCTGGGGTCTGGGGTTCTGTGTTAGTCCAGCGGTTCGGACTCGGAACTCCTACCACAGGAGCTCGGGCCTGACCTCTGGCCCGGGAACCAAGATCTCTCAAGCTTTGTGGTGCAGTAAAAAAAAAAAAAAAAAAAAAAAAAAAAAAGAAAGAAAGAAAAAATGAACAGTACAATATCAAAGGATAAAAAACAAAATAAAATTAGAAAGATATATTAGGAAAAATAAAACTATAAGTGAAACAACTGCAGCAAGGTAAAATAAAACCACAAGAGAAAACAGGAAAAAAAAACGGGGGGGTGGGGTGGGAACAAGCTAAAAGGAGAGAACAATAACAAAGTATAAAATAAAATTAGAAAAATAAAAGATTTATTAGGAAAGATAAACAACAATGTATCAACAAGGTAAAACAGAACCCCAATCTAAAAGAGGGAAAAAGAAAAACAAAAGACTTGGCTACGGGAGTGGAGTTTAGGTGGGGGGTGGAACTTAGGCAGGGGCGGGGTTTAGGGTGAGGTAGGACCTAGGCGGGTGGCAGGGTGACGTTTGAATGTGGGGCAGGGCCTCTGCTTAGGACCTGAGCAGAAGGGGAGAGGCAGCATGTAGAAAGGAAGGCTTCTGGAGTGTGGAGTTCTGGAGTTTGGCAGTATGGCCGAGTGAGGGTGTGTGGGTGGAGTTCAGGCCCAGCACAGTTGGAGGGAGGGGGTCTCCGAGTGTAGAGGTGGGGCCCTAGGAGGGGGTGTAGGGGCGGGGCTTGGGCTTTGTGCAGGAGGAGGGAGGCTCCTAGGGCAGAGGATTAGGCCCGGGAGCGCGTGGTGCCTAAGTGGACAGGGAAAGCCCTGGCTGCATTCCCTTCCGGTCCTTTGCACCCCTCCCCCATCATCTCCCCCAGGGTCTCCACCTTCTCTGCTGGACCCCTAGCTGGGGTGGGTCCCACTGGGTGTAGGAATTCCTTCCCTCTCCCAGCTGCCCCTCAGGGGTGCCGGTCCCAGAGGTCCAGCCTTTACTTTTGTTCCCCCTTCCTTCCTTCTCACTCCCTCAGGACCCACGTGGCTGGAGGGGGCCTTGGTGGGCAGAGGATCAGGCCCTGGATCTCAGCAGGCTTCAGGGGCCCAAGTGGGCAGGGGAAACGTGGCCACACTCCCTTTTGGTCCTCTGCCCTCCATGTGGTTCCCCAATTTCCCCCTTCAGGCGTGGGATCCCTTCCCTTCCCCCAGCCACCCCTCAGGGGCGCCAGTCCTGTCTCACCTCCACGTCTCTTCCCTCTTCGCTCCCCCCATGCCCCACGTCCTACCCGGTCACTAGGGGTTCCTCCTGTCCCCTTAGGTGTCTGTGGTCCCCCACCGGTGCCTGGTAGGTGCCCTAGTTGTGAGGAGACGGGAATTCTGTGTCCTCCTAGTCCGCCATCTTGACTCTGCCCATCCCAACTCCTATTTTTTGAATTTTGCGTGCACACACGTACTCAGTGGGCAAAACTGAAGCGTAATATCTTTGGTGGGCCAAAGGCTGCACCTCTTGGACTCCTGTGAAGGATTTGGGGGATAGTTAATACTAAACAGGCATCTGCCATAGGCCTGAGAGTATTTCCTTCACTTCTTAGTCTTGCTATTTGCTGCAAGTGTTCTCTCAGCCTTGATTTCTGTGTAAGTTAGTTGGGCATAATAAATAATTCCCATATTTTATCAGTGTTTTTTTTATCACTTAGAATTTTTTTCAATTTTGTAGTTATTGAAAGTACTCTTTTAGAGTTATGTTTTTATCATTCATCTCTCTTTTACACATCAAAAAAACGAAAAATAAATTGGTTTTGGCATCCCTAAAACTTGTCCACATTTAGAGTCTAGCCCTTGTGAATCACCATGGTTCAGCATCATCACTGTCTGTGTTTTTCTGTATGAGGTTATCCTCTGTGCTCTGTGGGTTGAAGAGGTAGCCCTTCTTAAAAGGACACTTCACTAGTCAGTAGTCTTTGGAATTTTTCTTTCTAACCACTGACACTAATTTTGCAAGTACAGGCAATAAAACTACCTCAGGACTGCTGCCTGGCCAATATGATTATGAGTCACACCCCAATATTGGAGAATTAAGATGGGATAAATGAGGGTCTTTGAATTGAAGTATAGCATGGAATGTATTTTTCATCACGTGTTGTAGTAACCAGTAACCTATTGTTTCTTCATAATCCTTTGTGATGAAGGTCACCTTATCATTCTATTTTTTAGGTTTGGAAACTCAACCTCAGAAAGGTAAAGTAAGCTACACAAGTAATTGGAGGAAGAGTTTGCACCCAGCTGTGTCCAGCCAAGCCATCCCCTCTCCATGCCCCTGCCCATTCCACCCTGCTCCATTTTTGACACTGTAAAGCCTCTTATTTTGCCCTTGGAGGTTAATAGATCTTGGGGCACTCTGTTTCTCTAGGCCACACCAGCTTGGAGGGCAGCAGGTATAACTGCATCATAAATAACATGAATAAAACAATGTTTCTATGACCCAATCTCTACCCACAGAATTGCAGGAATCCCAGAGGCTCTCAAATCTCTCTCAACCAGCTTAGGGAATATCCAGGTGGGTCTCACATGTACTTCCCAATTAGTCCACCAGGCCCTTAACTCAGTAGGTTGCCTTTCTCCCATTTGTCCTTCTGCGGGCCAAAGGTCACTGACCAGAATTTCCACAGGGAGGATCTCTCATCCTCTTCCCATCTGCTCTAAATACCCTCCATGTGTGGTGGGGCTCTTTTTTTGTTCCCTGCTCTCAGAACTGGGTCCCTGTACCAAGTCTGTGGGTTGGGTATCTCTCCTGAGAGAGGCTCTCTGACCTGACCTTTATGGAAAATGATTCTCCCCGCTTCAATCTTCCTGTCTATGGCCTACCCACAACCTCCAACTTTCCAGACATGCTCAGATGCACAGGAGTTCACAGCTGTGGCAGCTTAAGGCTAAGCTCTAGGTTGAAGGACCCGAAGACATAAGCCCTGTCTCCCTGTATTAGTTTTCTGTTGCTATGGCAACAAATCACCACAAATGTAGTGGCTTAAAACAGCACACTTATTATCTCACATTTCTGTAGGTCAGAAGTCCAGGCAGGCTTGGTTGAGTTCTCTGCTTATGGTTTTCATAAGGCTGAAATTAAAGTGTCAGGACTGGGCTCTTGTCTGAAGGCTCTGGGGGAGAATCCACTTCCACACTCCTTCAGGTTGCTGATAGAATTCTGTTCGTTGTGGTTGTAGGACTGAGGTCCCTGTTTCCTTGCTGTCAGCCGGGGGCTGGTCTTTGCTTCTACATGCTGCCTTATTTCTTCTCATGCTTTCCATGTGCTGCCTCCACCCCTCCAGCAATAATCGGTTGCCCTCTCATGCTTTGAATCTCCAGCTTCCTCTTCTTCCTCATCTCTGATTCCAGCAAGATAAAGTGCTCTACCTTTAAGGGCTCACATGACTGGATCGGCCCCACGCAGGTAATACAGGATATCTCCCTATAATCACCATAAGATCCAAAACTTTGATTATATCTGAAAAGTTGCTTACCATGTAACAAAACATATTCATAGGTTTCAGGGATAATGGCATGGTTATCTTTGGGGAAGCATGGCTTGGTCTACCACACCCCTAATTAGTTTGGAATCTCCTTGGAGAGTGGGTATACTGCACAACACTGACATTGCAGGCACCTAATAAATTCTGTTTCTCAGAGGATTTGGGGGGGCCCCTTTTGTCTAACAAAGAAGATTAAAGAGAGGGTTAAAATTCCTGAGAATTTAGTTTAAAAAAAGTTCTTTACTCAAATTAATAGGGGAAAAGATACTGCCGCCTTGTGGGAGGTAAATCCCTTAAAGTCAGTGGCTCTGGCTTGGTGGTACTCCTAAAGCTTGGTGTGAGGAAGCCTCTGGGTACTGTCTGCTGTTTCTGGGGTGGACAGAGCAGATGGCCCAGCTCCTGTTGTTGATCAGACTGGGCAGAGTGGGTTTGCTTAGGGCCAGGGAGCTGGGGTTAAAGATGCTGGCTTTTCCCAGGCTGGCTTTTAGCCAGTGACTTGGGAAATCTTGGATGGGGAGGCTGTGTGAAAACAAATTCACATGCGTTTGGTCAGGTACATTTTGTGCTGGGGACTTACACATTCTGGACTTCCTCGAACCTCACAGAAACCCACCAGTAGGCTGTAGGGACCCCATTTTACAGATAAGGAAACTCAGGCTCTGAGAGGGTAAATGACACTCTCAAAGTCACTCGGTGAGGCACAGAGGCAGCACTACAGCCTGCTCTTCTCTCATAGTTCATCCTCTTTCCTCCATTCTGCAGGCACTCCGTGGGAAGGCAAGGAGCCATGGTTTCTCACTGATGTACTGGGTGACTATGGAAGCTTCTCCACTTGTCATTCAAGTCCTAGTCTACCTCTTTCCTGACCACCTCAATTTTTTTTCCCCTCCAAGTACCTACGACATGCATTCATTCATTCTGAACTCAATACACTTAAGTATTTATAACACACTAGGTGCTATGCTGGGTGCTGGAAATGAAGGCAAGCAAGACAGACCATCCGGTCCACCCATCAATGAGCTGACAGAGCTGTCTTCACTCTTGGAGAAGACAATTATACAAGTAACAACGGTGAAGTGTGATAAGCATTAGGATGGGGATATCGAGGATGCTGTGAAATAGCAGGGTGTAGGTTCTAACCTATTCTAGTGATAAGAAGAACCTCTTGGAGGGGATATCAAAGTCAAGTCCTGAAGGATAAGGTGAAATTAGCTAGACCAGGAGACTGGGCAAGAGTGATGCAAGCAGAGACTTCCCTGGTGGTCCAGTGGGTAAGGCTCCACTGTCCCAAAGCAGGGGGCCTGGGTTTGATCCCTGGTCAGGGAACTAGATCCCTCATTCATGCTGCGACTAAGAGTCCACGTGACTAAAGATGCCGCACAGCCTAAGTAAATAAATAAGTAAATCAATATTAAAAAAAAAAAGTGATGCAAGCAGAAGGGACATGGCATACAAAGGCCAGGAGGCAAGAGTGCCTGGAAAAATAGTTCATGAAATCAGGAGAACAAAGTGAAACCAAGCAGCACCCTGTGGGGCCCCTCCTGGGTACAAATCCTTTCTGTGCTCCCTGTTTCTGGTTTGTAGGAAATAGGTTTCATTCAGCCTCCTGGACCTTCCCTAAGTTCCAAAGAGCAGATTCAAACAACTACTAATCAGGGAAGTAAGAGAACGTAGAAACAAGGGAGGGTCAGCCAAGAAACAATAGTGTAGCAATGGGGCAGGGTCCCAGTTTCTCCAAAAGGAATATACATAACAGTATCTTTGAGTTATTTTGCAGGCCCCCGACCAGGTGGAGGGTAGTAACTTCAGGCTGGGCACAAGATTTCTGGAACATCACCCTGTTACCTCACCACCAACCAATCAGAAGCAAGTCACACATCCTGCAGCCCTCACCTCAAATTTTGCCTATAAAAACTTCTCCCTAAAAACCATCAGGGAGTTTGGGCTTTTTTTTTTTTTTTTGATGGTACGCGTGCCTCTCACTCTTGCGGCCTCTCCCGTTGCAGAGCACAGGCTCCGGACGCGCAGGCTCAGTGGCCATGGCTCACGGGCCCAGCCGCTCCGCGGCATGTGGGATCTTCCCAGACCGGGGCACGAACCCGTGTCCCCTGCATCGGCAGGCGGACTCTCAACCACTGCGCCACCAGGGAAGCCCCAATAATTTAATTTTTGACATGATTTTTTTTTTTTTTTTTTTTTTTTTTTCGGTACGCGGGCGCCTCTTTTTTGCGGGCTCTCCCGTTGCGGAGCACAGGCTCCGAACGCGCAGGCTCAGCGGCCATGACTCACGGGCCCAGCCGCTCCGCGGCATGTGGGATCTTCCCGGACCGGGGCACGAACCCGTGTCCCCTGCATCGGCAGGCGGACTCTCAACCACTGCGCCACCAGGCAAGCCCCAGTTTGGGCTTCTTGAGCAGAAGTCTCCTGGTCTCTTTGCTTGGCCCTACAATAAATCGTTCTCTGCTCCAAACTCTGACGTTTCAGTTTGTTTGGCTTCACTGTGTGTTGGGCACATGAACTTCAGTTCAGTAACAAAAGCAAAACAAAAAGTATCTACCTGACACATTTTTGGACAACAACCTATTCTCCAACACCAGTTGGGTGTTCAACAATTCAATTCATTCTGAAACTACCCAGAGCGCAGACCCTACAGCTCAGTCCCACAACACGACCTCCACTTCAGATACCAGTTTTAAGTCTCAGGCCACCCAAACCTCTGACCTACTGGCTATAAATAAGGGGCTCCCTGGACCCCCTCCTTGGGGTTGATAATTTGCTAGATCAGCTCACCAAACTCAGGAAGTCACTTTACTTACACTTACCAGCTGATAATAAAGAAGTACACAGGGAGAGATCAGGAAGGGTCCGGAGCAGAGGAACTTCTCTCTGTGAAATTGGGGTGCACCATCCTCCCAGCATGTGGACGTGCTCACCAACTCCAAACTGCTCTCTCTCGCTTGCTGTTCAAGGGTTTTTATAGACCTCAACCTCCAGCGTTTCCTTACCAACTCCCAGCGGGAAATTCTCACGCTTTAATCACCTGGTCCTTCTGGTAACCAGCCCCATCTGGAGGCTATCTAGGGGCCCTGCCCTAAATCACTTCTTTAGCATAAATTTAGTATAGAAAGGGATTCCTTATGAATAACAAAAGACACTCCTATCACTCAGGAAATCCCAAGGATTTCAGGAGCTCTGTGCCAGGGAAAAGCACAGAGACCAAATATTTATTTAATTATATAGCAGTCTATAAGGAGCAGAGTTTCAGGCAGCAAATGACAAGAGCTGAGGCCTGAGAGATAAGAGGACCAGATCAAGAAAGATTTGTGTATAGATGAGGTTAAACAATTTCTAATTTAGGGCAGTGGGGTACCCCTAAGGGTTTAAGTAGGGGAGTGATAGGGTGAGATTTGCATGTTATAAAGATGCCTTTTGGAGAACTGATTATAGGGACAAACCTAGAGTCAGAGAGACTAGTAAGGAAGATATTATGGTAATCCTGGTGGAGACAATGAATGGCTTTGGGAGGCCAACAAGATGGAAAGAAGTGGGTGGGGTCACGAGAAGGTTGAGCTGGCCTGACTTTGATGTTGGATGCCTTGTGATCTCTATCATTCTTCCGGAAATTAATTGTGCTCTCCCTTACAATATTTATTTTTACATTCATTCGTACTTCTTTAATGTTTTTGTTTGACTTTTCATGCATTTATATCTATGACTCCAACATTCCTTAAAATCTGAGATTATCGCACATACCTAATACAAATGTCATTTTTTCTTTCTTCTTTTTTTTTGATTCTTTGGGACTCAGTTTCCTTATTGTTAACGTGGAGTTGATAACCCAGGCTTTTCCTGCCCCATAAAGTTATTTTGAAGACCTGGTATTCAATGAGATGATGGTGAAATGCTTTAAACAGGATGCAGCTGTAACATGATGCTCAGAAAGGGATTACCTATCTGCATTAGATTAGTACTGCCCAGAGTGTATATTGGTCAGGATGCAGTCAGAAAAAGAGAAGAAAAAAGCTGGTGTGGTCTCTCTCGTGTGGTTGATTCTTAAATTATGACTTAAGTTCAATCAGTAATGGCCACATAATACTGACTTCAGCCAGAGAGAAGCCTGGAAAAATGTTTATTGTGATAATTGAGTTGGATGGTCAATGGTTTCATATACCTACTGGGGTAATCCTAACACCTCAACTGTACATGTGATTGGTTTGAACCCCATCTCACGAGGTAGGGAAAACCCAGGCCTTCTCCAAGATTTCTGTGAATTCCCTGGACCTATGTTTTTCAGTGTCACCTGACTCTAAACTTCTTTCTTTGTTGTCTTGTGGACACGCCTTTATCTCTATCCCAGAATTGCCCCCAAAGTTGAACACAGCCCGTACTCTTTGCTGCCCACTAGCCCTGCTCCCACAAAGGCAGCTTTGTAATAGACATTTATTGGAGATTTGGAGAATAGGTTACACTGGAGAGAGGACTGGTTTGCAGAATTGCAGTCCAGAGATCTCTCTGTTCTTAAAAATCTTCCCCAATTTTTCACAGAATACAGCATTAGTATCTGACCAGATTGCTTAGTTTTCCTTTTTCATCTCTCCTTTGTTCTTCCTCATCCCCAAATTCTTCTTCTTTTTATTTTGGCCGCACAGTGCGGCATGTGGGATATTAGTTCCCCGACCAGGGATTGAACCCCAGCCCCCTGCAGTGGAAGCGTGGAATCCTAACCATTGGTCCGCCTGGGAATTCCCACCAAATTCTTGTTCAATTCTTAGGCAGAGCTATTGAATATTTAGCTATCTTTGTTGTTTCCTCCCCACCCATGTCTTTAGGGCCTCACCTTCTATCCCCAAGGGGCCTGTCAAGGTATTTTCCGAAACAAAGACACTTCCTTCCCTAAAAAGGAACTCTGGTGCCAGCTGATAAAACAATAGCGTCTTGTATCCGCTACAACAATGACAAGGTTGCCAGATTGTTTTTATTTTTCAGAGGATCTGACATTAGTTGGGTCTTTTGGCAAATGGGAAAAGTAACATGTCTGCATACCTGGTAATTTAGGTTTGCACCCCTTATGTCATCTGATTTGATGCTCACAAGTTTGGGAGAAAGGCTGGGTCGTTCTGATTAGCCCATTTTATGATGGGCAAAAACAGGGTTTAGAAGTGACAAGTGACTGGACGAATGAGCTTCTAGGCTAGACCTTGAACCCAGATCTCAGCTCATTCAATTCTCTTTCCCTTGAGAGTTTTCATGAAAATTGAAAACATCCCTTGTTTGTTAGTCAAGTAAGCTGTTTTGAGAATGAACTTAGTGCCCCTGTGTAGAAGGTCAAAAGAGACATGGGTTATTTGACAGATGGGTTTTACATAAGTGCTGGAGGAAAAGATACTCTGTCAGCAGATGCTTTTCTGTGCTGAGACTGAAATGTTAGCCTCCTCAAGATAACTATCTTGAGGCTGTTAGGAAAGGCTAAGGCTAAGGAGGAATCCAGCCAGATTACCCCCTTCTCCCTGGCATGGATGCTTTTCCCACTTCTCTCCCATCCATACACTATCCTCCTTCAAGGCCCACTTCCCACTCCCAAAATTCTCTGGGAATCCATCCCTGACAGCCACACGTGGATTGAATCTTTCTCTTCTGGGAATCCCGTTGGCAATTACTCTCTGCTTTGCACCATTAGTGCGTTCTCGATCAGTGGCTTCCAAACTTGTTTGATTGCGACCCACGGTGAAAAACACGTATTTTTCCTTGCATCTCAGTACACAGCTCCCCCTCTCCCACACACACAGAGCAATACACGCATTATAGCACTGAACAAGGTTTCACGCACAGTTACTCTTATTTCATATGATACACACTAATATATCTCTTCTATTCTACTTAATTCTTTTCTACCAAAAAATGCTGGTTGGAGCGCATTAAATTGACTTCATGACCCACTAAGAATCATCATTCCTCTGATCTCTCTGCAATGCAGTGTGATACTTTATCATACACTGCAGCCTCCACACACACACACACACCCTCCCCCACTGCTCCTGAGCTTCGAGGTCAGTTCCCTGCATATCTCACCTGGGTACTCCCAGAAGATCCTCACCAGCCTCTTGCCCTAAGTGTCTCTCTTTTGCATTCTCCCCATTGATTTCTCTCAAATGCAAATTTCGTCTGATCAGTCGGATGTATAAAAACCTCCTGGGGCTTTCCATAGTGTGTTCCAGAAAACTGCCTGAGGAAAAGGCCCTTTGCAGACTTTCTGCTCACTAGCTTTCTCCTTATCTTCAGCAAGTCCAGGCCCTTTGGGCTCCCCCCGCCCGC